>NC_056732.1:437906031-438076031 GCF_019279795.1 Protopterus annectens | reverse complement strand
GTGTATTGGAGGTGGGTTCAAATTGTTCTATCATGGTGTGGATGGGAGGAGAAATGGGGTAGGGGTTATCCTAAAGGAACAGTATGCCAAGAGTGTTTTGGAGGTGAAAAGAGTGTCAGAGTGATGTTTATGAAGCTGGAAATTGATGGTGTAATGATGAATGTTGTTAGTGCATATGCTCTGCAAGTTGGGCGTGCGATGGATGAGAAAGAGAAATTTTGGAGTGAGTTGGATGAAGTGGTGATGACTGTACCCAAGGGAGAGAGAGTGGTGATTGGAGCAGATTTCAATCGGCATGTTGGTGAAGGGAAAAGAGGGGATGAGGAAGTGATGGGTGGGTATGGTGTTAAGGAAAGGAATGCAGAAGGTCAGATGGTAGTGGACTTTGCAAAAAGGATGGACATGGCTGTGGTGAATACATATTTTAACAAGAGGGAGGAGCATAGGGTGACATACAAGAGTGGAGGGAGATGCACACAGGTGGATTATATCCTTTGCAGGAGGGCCAGTTTGAAAGAGATTGGAGACTGTAAAGTGGTGACGGGGGAAAGTGTAGTTAGGCAGTTTAGAATGGTGGTCTGTAGAATGATGTTGGTGATCAAGAAGAGGAGGAGGAGTGTGAAGGCAGCACCAAGGATCAAATGGTGGAAATTGAAAAAGGGTGATCGTGAGGTGGAGTTCAGAGAAGAGTTAAGACAGGACTGGGTGGCAGCGAAGAGTTACCGAACAGCTGGTTAACTACAGCAGAGCTAGTAAGGGAGACTGCTAGAAAGGTGCTTGGTGTGACATCTAGACAGAGAAAGGTGGACAAGGAGACCTGGTGGTGGAATGAGGAAGTACAGGAGAGTATACAGAGAAAGAGACTGGTGAAGAAGAAGTGGGATTGTCAGAGAGATGAAGAAAGTAGACAGAAGTATAAGGAGATAAGGTACATGGCAAAGAGAGAGGTGGCAAAGGCTAAGGATAAGGCGTATGGAGAGTTGTATGAAAGGATGGACACTAAGGAGGGAGAAAAGGACCTGTATCGATTGGCTAGACAGAGGGACCGAGCTACGAAAGATGTGCAGCAGGTAAGGGTGATAAAGGATAATGAGGGAAACATACTCACAAGCGAGGAGAGTGTGTTGAACAGATGGAAAGAGTACATTGAGGGGATGATGAATGAAGAGAATGAGAGAGAGAGAGAAGGTTGGATGATGTGGGGATAGTGACTCAGGAAGTACAATGGATTAGCAAGGAGGAAGTAAGGATAGCTATGAAGAGGATGAAGAATGGAAAGGCTGTTGGTCCAGATGACATACCTGTGGAAGCTTGGAGTTGTTTAGGAGAAATGGCAGTGGAATTTTTAATCAGATTGTTTAATGAAATCTTGGAAAGTGAGAGGATGGCTGAGGAGTGGAGAAAAAGTGTTTTGGTACCGATTTTTAAGAATAAGAGTGAGCTGCAGAGCTGTATACATATTTCAACAAGAGGGAGGAACATAGGGTGACATACAAGAGTGGAGGGAGATGCACACCGGTGGGTTATATCCTGTGCAGGAGGAGATTGGAGACTGTAAAGTGGTGATGGGGGAAAGTGTAGTTAGGCAGTATAGAATGGTGGTTTGTAGAATGACAGTGATCAAGAAGAGGAGGAGGAGTGTGAAGTTAGCACCAAGTGCCTTTTTTAGGCAAAGTTCAAAGGACAAGGCCACCACTGTAACAGGTACAAGCATGCAAAATCTGAAAGTAATGCTACTCAATGATAGAAGTCTAAACCTCAAAATGCACACTCTTGAGGCACTCCTAAAAATGGAGAACATTGATATCTGTGCAGTAACTGAGACCTGGTTCAAGGCTCCAGAGAGCACCCCTGCAATACCAGGCTACAAATCTTTCCACACTTTTCAGGCACCAAACCAGGATCAAAACACTAAAGGTGGAGGAGTGTCCATATTCACCAAGGATATTCACACCACCAAGCTAGTTGCCCAACACAATGCATCTGAAATTCTCCAGGTGCAACTAACACTAGGTAAGACTGCAATCCAAATGGTAGCTTGCTACAGATCCCCCACCATGCCCCAAGATCCTCACTACACCTTTCTAAACATACTGGAAAATATTAAGATACAACCAAACACCCTAATACTGGGTGATTTCAACTACCCTGCCATTAACTGGGAAAATTATTTGTGTACCGACAACTTTGTCAACGGTTCTTGGAATTCATAAATTCCAACGCCCTGGATCAACTAATCCATAGTCCCACCAGGGCCTCCAATATCCTAGACCTGGTAATTACCAACATGGGAAATCAATGCTCCACACCTATGGTCATCCCCTTGTTGGTCAGGTCAGACCATAAGCTAATCAACCTAAACATCCACATCCCACCCCCACTCCCCAGTAAAGAAACTTCCATAAAAAACTTCTCCAAAGCCAACTTCATGCTACTCAAGTCAGAAGTGACAAACTTCATGATACCCATGCAGATAAGTACTGAAAGTTTGACTGCTGAGTCCTACACTAAGGCACTGTACGAGCACATCCACTCATGCATGAATCGTGCCATCCCAAAAAGAAGATGCTCTCCTCCAAAAAAAGGAAGCCAATCTGGTGGTCCCCTGCCATAAACAAACTTTACAACAAAAGAAAGAAACTGTTGCAGAAAAGAGGAAAATCCCATGATGCAAAAAATTCCCTTACCAGCCTCAGTAAGAAGCTGAGATCCCTAGTAAAATCCTCCAAAGCTAGTTACGAAAATAAAATTGCCAAAGATTCCAAAGACAACCACAAGACATTCTATAACTATGTCAAGAATCGAAATGGCAATGCTCAGATCTGCTCTGAGCTACAACAGAATGTCATTAAATATACTGATCCCAAGGATATTGCCAATATCCTAGCAGATCGATTCAGTACCAACTTCACCCCCCTCTCACCCCCTAAATGGCCCATCTCAATACCGGAAGATTAACAAATTCCAGTAATAATGGCCACACAGGTAAAAAATACATTCTCCAAAGCTAAGAATACAGCATCCATGGGACCAGATGACATCCTGGGCTGTGTATTACATGAACTACAAAATGAACTGGCACCTCACCTAAGTATCATGTTTAATCATACCCTCACCTCAGGCTTCATGCCCACTGAGTGGTGCACAGCTACAGATGTCCCACTCCACAAGGGGGGATCCACCTTGGATCCCGGGAACTACTGCCCCATCAGTCTGATGAGCCTGATCTGCAAGGCCATGGAACGTATTATAATGGAACTTATAAACAAAGATATTGGCAACCTTCAAACACTGGACCCCACTCAGTTTGGGTTCATGCAGGGCCGATCTTGTCTCCTAAACCTGATTGACTTCTTCGAATCAGTCTCCAGAACCATGGATGAGGGTAAGGCAGTCCACACAGCCTATCTGGACCTCACCAAGGCCTTTGACACCATCCCCCACTCTGGAATCATAGATAAACTTACTAAGCTGGGCATTAATCCCTACGTCACTCGATGGGTTGCCAACTGTCTTACTGACAGAACCCACACTGTAAATGTAGCCAATTGCAAATCCAGCTCCAGACAAGTAACAAGTGGAGTACCTCAGGGTTCACTCATGGGACCGCTCTTGTTTGGCATCTACTTCTCTGAAGTACAGGCCAATACTAAGGGACTCTGGCTAACAAAGTTTGCAGATGATTGCAAACTGGGAGCCAATATTGAATCCCCAAATGATGTGGATACTCTACAAAAGGGCCTTACAGAAACAGATGCTTGGTGCCAGAGCCATGGGCTCAAGCTCAATGCCAAGAAATGTATAGTTATCCCCTTTGGGAAAAAACATGTACCCATGAATTATCACATAGGTGGCAGTACACTAAACACTGAAAGTGTGATAAGAGACTTAGGGACACAGGTGGACAGTGGTCTCACCTTCAATAACCACATCGCCACAACAGTCAGGAAATCCTTCAATGTGGCACACCTCATCTCTAAGGGCTTTTCATCCAGAAAAAAGGAGGTCATTGCCCCACTGTACTCATCCCTCATTAGACCCATTATATAATACAATGCCCCATTTGGTATGTACCTCTCAAGACTTCTGCAACAACTGGAAAGGCCACAGAAATACCTCACTAAAAGAATCACAGGCCTAAAGCAGATGCCCTATGCTGACCGCCTTAAAAAACTCCAGCTATACTCTGTCACATATCGTCTACTCAGAGGCAATCTCTGCTTAACATACAAGGCCATGTCAAACCCAGAGCTGTTGGACATGCTACACTTAAAGAAATCCCAATCCCTCAAAGCCACATGCTCCAGGGATCGAAACCTTGTCATCACAATAAACAAAACATGCTGGAGGGATAGGTTCCTGACCCAGAGACTCCCCAGATTCTGGAATAGACTGCCCATATATGTCAAGCAGAGCTCCTCCTTGGCCCTCTTCAAAAAGAACCTTGAACTGATCGAAGGAAGGACACTGAGGAAACTCTGAGCTATAATATATAACATTAAGTATCCTGTTTTTTTGTTTATTTTGTTCTTTATTTCTTTGTTATTTATAGCACTTTGTGTACTGTGTATTTTTCTAGCTAGTTTCACTGTGTGTGAGGTATTAACTGGAAATTGTCCACTTTTATTAAGCATCTGTTGGGTTGTTTGTTTCTAATAACTGGTTACAGTAAACTCTTTTTTTCTAGAGGCTCCTTTAGCTGTTTAAAACTTTCATTTAAAGGCTCACTGCTGCTTTTCAGCTGTGAAACATTTCTGCAGTTTGTTTTCCACCCTCCCTCCCTGCTGGTATAGTGTTTTTATAGTTGGTGGCTTTGCAGTTGCCCGCCCCTAGTGTAAATTTGATCTGGGACCCTCCTCCCAGTCTAGTGTCATTACCTCATTCTACCCAGTACAGGGAG
Organism: Protopterus annectens; assembly: GCF_019279795.1. Taxonomy (NCBI): domain Eukaryota; kingdom Metazoa; phylum Chordata; order Ceratodontiformes; family Protopteridae; genus Protopterus; species Protopterus annectens. The sequence continues at coordinate 438,071,131 of NC_056732.1, read as the reverse complement.
AACATTTGAGAAGGCCAATCAGCTTAGTTTTGGCTACTACTTTTCTCTCTTTCCACTAAAAAAAAAAAAAAAAAAAAAAAAAAAAAAAATGTATCTGCTTTTACTGTATTTGTGTTTTTTCCTGCATTATTTTGCTTTTGCATTATCTTAAAAGTACTCAGTTGTATTTATTACTGCTTGGTGTAACTTATTCTAAGCCTTTTAGTTTAAGCACTTGGGCTTTAGACCAGTTGTTTTACATTAGGAAAGTTTGTGGGCTGCACTGTGGTGGCACGACAGGTAGCTTACATCCTTCTAAGTTGGGAACTGCTGATTGAGGGCTCAGTGTCTATTATTCTAAAAGTGTATTAGTTCTGGTTTAAGCACCTGGGCTTCAGGCCAGTTATTTTACATTAAGAAGGTTCATGGTCTGCACTCTTGTGGGAGAAGAGGCTGGACTCTGCCCTTCTGAGCTGGGAATTTCTGGTTAAAGGCTTATAGTGCCTGCATATTTGAACTATTTCTTACTGTAATTGGTACACCTTGTTTGCTGTAGCATAAACTAGATCCAGGCCTGCTGAATCTAGTTTTGTTTGTATGCTTGTTATTTCCCTGAAAAGCTAATTCCACCTAAAACGCGGCTTTTCAGCGTGTCTGTGGATCCCTAATGATATCTGCATTGCTTACTGTACTTATTTCCTTGTTTCACTTGAAAGAAAGTTACTGTTTGTCATTTTTGCATTTAAGTTACCTGGAACTTGCTCACTAAAGCAATTATATAAGTCAGCACTAAAAAAATTAAAAGCACTACACCCTCACAAACTCCCCCTGGAGTACCTTGCTCCCCATTGGCCATTTTTTCAATTATAAAGAAATTCCCAATACTATTCTAGCATGTCCAAAGGTCAGTTGTCAATCTCCTCTCCAGTCCAGCTGGTGAATCTGGGAATCTTGAGGCAATGTTACAACTGCCTCATGTACACAGACAACCCTCTCCTCCTCCCAACAAATTCCAACACATGTGAGAGATGCAACCATATAGCCAAACTGGAGGCTAAGCTCTCTCAACTCAGTACTGGCGTAACCAGTCAGGAGGAGAAGGAAACCACACTCACTAAAATTCCAGTCTCACATAGACCTACCACAACAGCAAACCAAACACATAAACACACAAAAACATACTTGGAGGCTCTAAATAAAAATCTGCCTAAGCAGCAGAGACCTCCAAAGCAGACACCCAAGCAACCGCTACCCCAAAACAAAACACGTGCAACACATAGCTCACAAAGCCAGTGTGCCAAACAGTCACAGCCCTTAAGGCTAAACAACACACCTGATACACTTGTAATAGGTGACTCTATCATCAGGTACACTGACGTCCCACTCACCAGGCTGAACAGGGAGAAGGTCACGGTGAGCTGCCTGTCGGGTGCTAGGATCCGCCACATAACACAAGCACTCAGGTCACTCCAAGGCAAGTACAAATATGACTCAGTCATTGTCCATGCTGGTGTGAATGACCTGAGACGTACCTCCCTGGACTACATGAAAAGAGACATAAAGGAGCTCTCTGAACATGTAGCCCAGGCCGGTATGACCCTGACCTTGAGCAGCATCTTACCCTCACCAAGAATGATGCCATAGTATGAAGACAAGATTATCAATTTCAGCAATTGGCTTAAGTATTGGTGTCATTCAAAGGGGATCCAATGCCTGTCAGCCTGGGATGATATGCTCGACAAGCCACGATGCTTCACTAGGGACGGCTTGCACCTGTCACCCCTGGGCTTTCGGATATTGGCAAAGGCTCTTGCTACCCCCATAGTGCGTTTTTTAGGCAAGGCTCAAAAGACAAACCCACCTCCATAGGTATCACAAGGGATAAGAAACTAAGAGTAATGCTACTCAATGCCAGAAGTCTAAACCTCAAGATGCAAGCACTCGAAACTCTCCTTAGCATGGAGAACATCGATATCTGTGCAGTAACAGAAACCTGGTTCAAGGCTCTCGAGAGCACCCCAGCACAACCAGGTTATACCTCATACCATGCTTTTTGGCCCCAAAACTTGGACCGAACCACAAAAGGAGGGGGAGTATCAATATTCGTCAAAGATACCCACACCTCCAGGTTGGTGGCACAGCATGAAGCATCAGAGACTATCCATGTGCAACTAACAGTGGGTAAAACTGCCTTCTAGTTTATAGCCTGCTACAGACCACCCTTCCAAACCCAGGAACCCCACTCGGCCTTCCTGAGAACACTGGAAAATATGAAGGTCTCTCCAAACACCATTATATTGGGTGACTTCAACTACCCAACCATAGATTGGGAGCATTACTCTAGCTCCAACACTGTAGCCCAAAGATTCCTAGAATTTATAAACTCAAATGCTATGGAACAACTTGTTACCACTCCCACAAGAGGGGAAAACATACTGGACCTGATGATCACCAACATGGGGACTCTATGCTCCAGACCAGAAGTGTATCCCTCACTGGTAAGATCAGACCATAAACTAATCTCACTGGATATTCACATCCTGACCCCACCCCACCCCATGCCCAGAAAACCACAGTGAAAAACTTCTCTAAAGCAAATTTCACACTCCTCAAAACCAAGGTGGAATCCTTCAAAGCCCCCGGGCCTGTGGATAATACAGCCCAGACCACAAAATCCTTTATAAACACATTCTATGAACTCCTTCAGGAATGCATGGATCATGCAATCCCAAATAAAACCAAGACCCAATCCTCCAAAGGCAGACGTCCTGTCTGGTGGACCCCAGCCATAAACAAACTATACACTAGAAGGAGGAAGCTACTACGTGATAGAGCAAAATCCCAAAAAGGGAAGGCATCTCTGATCAGTATTAGCAAAAAACTACGGGCACTCATAAAATCGTCTAGGGCCAGCTTCGAGAGAAAAATTGCACAGGACACTAAGGATAATCACAAGGCTTTCTTTAGTTATGTTAGGAAACTGGGTGGGAATTCACAGATATGCTCAGAATTAGTCCAAAATGACAAAAAATACAGTGAACCCACAGACATTGCCAACATCCTAGCTGACAGGTTCAGCGCAAACTTCTCCCCCCCCACCAAAAGGGCTAATATCTATCCCAGCAAAGTGCTGCCCCCCTGACATCTCAGATGCTCAGGTAAGAGCTGCCCTCTCCAAAGCAAGAAACACAGCATCAATGGGACCAGACGGTGTCCCGGGCTGCATCCTGCATGAACTCCAAGAAGAGCTATCCCAAACCTAAAACTACTGTTCAATCTCAGCCTTACTACAGGATATGTACCCAAAGAGTGGCGTACAGCAACAGTGGTCCCTCTCCACAAAGGTGGTGCCTCAACGGATCCTGGAAACTATCGCCCCATAAGTCTCACTAGCTTGGTCTGCAAAGCTATGGAAAGGATCATCATGGACCTTATAAATAAAGATATTGGGGACCTACAGACACTGGATCCTACCCAGTTTGGCTTTGTTAAGGGCAGATCCTGCCTCTTAAACCTGGTCGATTTCTTTGAAACAGTCACCAAGGCCATTGACAAGGGGAAGGTGGTCCACACAGCCTACCTGGACCTCGCAAAAGCCTTCGATACAATACCCCACTCGGGCATTATAGATAAGCTCACCAGCTTAAATATAAACCCCTATGTCACTAGATGGGTTGCAAACTGGCTCAAGGACAGAACCCACATGGTTAGAATAGCTGGAGCCATGTCAGACTCCAAACCAGTTACAAGTGGCGTCCCACAAGGCTCAGTCCTGGGACCTCTCCTGTTCGGTATATATTTCTGGGAGGTACAGGCCAACATGGAAGGACTGTGGCTGACCAAGTTCACAGATGACTGCAAACTGGGCACCATAATAGACTCTCCAGCAGACACAAGCATCCTCCAAAAGGGCTTCATAGAAACAGACAACTGGTGCCAGAGCCATGGCCTCAAGCTAAATGCCAAAAAGTGTACGCACTCGAGAGACTTGAACCTCAGCACTGAAATAAATAGGACATGCTGGAGGGACAGATTCATAACCCAGAGGCTCCCTTCACTCTGGAATAAAATCCCAGTCCAGGTTAGGCAGAGTCCCTCATTGACTCTCTTCAAGAGGAATCTTGATGAGTGGATGGGAGATCGTAGGTTTACCCTGGGTATCACTTCTGTGTCACTGTTAGACAGAGGCACAGTATACTAACCTCAAAAACGGGCATAGCAAAATTTATTTAAAATGGGTGGCGAAAGCCATACACACTCTGGTTAGGCTTATAAATGCCCTAGGGCAGATAGCCTAGTATGAACCTATGAACAGTTCAGATTAATGATGAGTGTGGAAGAGAGGTGAAGAAGAGAGTACAGGCAGGATGGAGTGGGTGGAGAAGAGTGTCAGGAGTGATTTGTGACAGGCTAGCACCAGTAAGAGTGAAAGGGAAGGTCTGCAAGGGGGTAGTGAGACCAGCTATGTTATATGGGTTGGAGACAGTGGCATTGACAAAAAGGCAGAAGTCAGAGCTGGATGTGGCAGAGTTAAAAGATGTTAAGATTTGCACTGGGTGTGATGAGGGTAGACAGGATTAGGAATAAGTATATTAGAGGGTCAGCCCAGGTTGGATGGTTTGGAGACAAAGCCAGAAAGGCGAGATTGCGTTGGTTTGGACATGTGCTGAGGATGGATGCTGGTTATATTGGGAAAAGGATGCTAAGGATGAAACTGCCAGGTAAGAGAAAAAGAGGAAGGCTTAAGATAGATTTATGGATGTGGTGAGAGAGGACGTGCAGGTGATTGGTAAGACAGAGCAAGATGCAGAGGACAGGAAGAAATGGAAACAGATGATCCACTGTGGTGACCCATAATGGGAACAGCCAAAAGAAAAAGAAGATTAAATGGGCATTAATGGTTTGTAGACTAGTAGTTTATATAATCACATTCAGCCTAAAAATCAATTGTTTAACAACCAGTTAGAATTCAATTAAAAAGTTAAAGTAAAAACAACTATTGCAAGCACATTTGCATGTGTTTTAATACTGGTTTCAATTAAACATTTTGGTTAATGCTTGGCAGTGTCACAATTCATTCTTAAGATCCACTTATACTGCTTAATGTCCAGTCTATTATTAATATCACTTTTCTTATGCTTGCAGTGACTTTATCTATCATCATAAAAATAAATATATGGCCATTTCCAAATTCATTGGTATGTTTTGCTAAGGAATTAGTTATGACATTTCTCCATGCATCAGATCTATGTTCAACAATTCTGTCCCTTAGACGTCTAATTGACTTACCTATATAAAGAGCTGTACATAATTTATAAGTAGCAAGACAGACTATGTGAGTGCTATTGCAAGTTGCAAAACATTGAAATGTATATTCCTTACCACTTACTGGATGAATAAAAATATAAGTTTTATTTATGACGTCACAACAACTACAACTGTGACAAGGCATAGTTTGAGTCTTATTTAAGTTTAATTTCTCTTTGATATTCATATCTTTGTAGCATACTTTCTGTTTAAAGTTAGCTGAATTCCTATGGGAAAAACTAGGTGTTTGGCCAATAATAGAATATAACTCAGGAAAAGATCTTAATATACACCAATTGTTGTTAATATTTCTAATCTGAGGTGTATTTCTATTATAAGTTGTAACATAACATATTTTGTCTATTTTCCTATTAGATCTTTCTGTATTATTTGGCTGTTCATAATCTTCCATACAGAAATAAGGTCTAGCTGTAGATTTCCTTAAGTGTAATATGTCATTAATTTCACCATCTAGAAGTTTTGCGTCATAGCCTCTTTCCACAAAATTATTTCTAAGCTCATTAGCTTGTTGTAAATAGGTCACAGTGGACGTATTGAGTTTACTCGTTCTCAAAAATTGTGCCTTAGCAATACCCTTAAAAATATGTGGGACATGTATACTGGTGAAATGTAGAAACTTATTCATATGCACAGATTCTTTAAAAAACATTGTCTCAATATTAGTATCATTGTGTTTAATAGTAACATCCAAAAAAATTCACACATGTCGTTGAGTAAGTCATTGTGAATCTAAGAAAATCAGTGCTGGCATTCAAATAGTCTAGAAAAGAGTCAAGTTCAATTTTACTACCCTGTCACAAAAAGAGAACATCATCAACAAAACATTTAAAATAAGGAACCTTACCTGAAAAACAACTATGTCCAGCATAAATAAACTCACATTCCCATTTATCCAAAACTAAATTTGTGTAGGTATTAGCTATGGGAGTACCCATTGCTGCACTTGATGTTTGGTGAAAAATATCATTATTGAATATGAAATAGTTGTTTTTTAATGCAATCTTGATAGCTCACATGTTGTTTCTATCTGTCTACCATTTATGTGTCTATATCTTAGCAGAAGTTCTCTTATCGCTTGAACACCATAATTATGGGGAATGACTGTGAACAGTGACTGGATATCCAAAACAACCATCAAAAATTCAACATGTTGGTTTGTACTGAAGCACTCTCTCAAACTTACTAAGAAATCAGGTGTAACTTTAATATGACTATGCACATATTTCAAATACAGTGATAACTTATTTTGTAAGTATATGGATAAGAGTTCTGTTATCCACCCACATCCAGAGACAATAGGTCTCATGGGTGGATTTAAAGAGTTTTTATGGACCTTGGGAAGACCATATAAAATAGGTATTTTAGCAGCAGGTACAGTAAAATAATTACATATCATTCATTGCCTGTAAATCAAAAATAGCCATATTATGGGCGTGGCCAAGGATGAACACAGGATAGCAGCAGATTTCTTCAGCTCCACCAATTTCATTACACTGATAGGAATTAATTACTTAAAAAAATATTTTTTGAAGTAATTTTCTTTCTAAATATGTTTGTTTTATATAGTTCTTGAACTATATCTAAAAAAGAAAGGACATTTTAACAATATTCCTGTCAGAAATCACTTTGGAAATTTTCCTGTCAGTTTATCAGTCTGAAATGAGTTCCAGTAAGACAAATTCTCAAGACTCCAGCATCAAGAAAGAACTTCAGTCTCTGATAACTATAATCCAGCAACTTACTGCTAAGATGGATAAAATGGATACTAAAATTGATACCTTCATAGAAAAAACTACAAAACAATAGACTTGTTACATATAGACCTGCAACAACAGAAGATCCAGATGACAGGCATAGAAGAAGCTGTGAATGACATGGAAAATAGAATCCAAGAAGAGGAAATCAACATTGAGTTTCTGCTGAAACAAAATACACATTTACAAACAAAGCTGAATGACCTGGAAAATAGATCTAGGCGCAATAACATTAGGATTTTTGGACTGCCAGAAAATATTGAAGGTAACAATATTACTTCTTTTTAACAACATGGCTCCCTAAAACTTTAGACTTACCAGAAGCATTCTCTTTTGGTATCGAAAGAGCACATAGATCTATAGCTAATACTAACTCTAACAAAAACTATCCTAGATCAGTTATAGTTAGATTTCTATCATCTTTTGATAAAGAGATGGTTCTTAAATCTGCTTGGGCTAAAGCTCCTGTTAAGATTTATGAGACAACTGTGCGTTTTGACAATGACTATTCTTCCTTGGTAATAGCTAAAAGAAAAGTTTTTCTGCCACTAATAAGGGAGCTTAAAAAGCACAGTTTAAAACATACCTTCTGTTTCCTGCCAAGCTAAAAATCTTCCTTCCTGATGGTCCTAAAATTTTTGATGACTTAGACTCTGCTTTACTGTTTATCAAAAAAAATAAGATTTTGGATAAAATAGAGGAAATGGAATGGGCTAGTCCTTCATTAAAGAGACTGGCAACTGAAACTTCGTGGAAGACTTCAGAGAAGAAGAAGAGACTAAAAAAAAATGATTTGTTCTATGTTTTTTTTTCTTTTTTTTCTCTCATCATTTTACTTCATTATTAATCTTTTTAAATATAGTTCCTGCATTTCCAGAAAGCCACAAATATTCTGAAAAAGATTTAATCAAAGTTATTCTCTGTGTGCAAAGAAATGTTTTGTTTCATAACCAGTCAAAATATCTGAGGAACTAATAACAAGCTATTATTCAATTTGCTTCTCTTTCTGAAAAAGAGAAGTAAGGTCAGTAATTTGATACATTTTTTTTCTTTTTTCTCTCCTTTTCTTCTTTTCTTTGTTTAAACAATGACATTCTATTTAGATTATGTTGTGGGTAAAGGGTGGGGGAGGGCAGGGAGAGAAGAGTAATGAAAATATGATAAATGGAATAATAACATATTTATTCCTTGTAAAAAGTTTATATGTTCTTCAAATGCTATTCCTAATTATACTTTCTTGATTATACTGCTTATGCTTGTTTGAAAATAATCTGTCATGCTTTATCTAATAATAATTAGAACTAAATAATAGTAAATAATATGTTTTATTTTTAACTCTATTAATATAAACAGTAAGTAATATTCCATTGTATATACTTCTTATAGCTTTCTCTTACATTTTTTTATTTCTGCTTTACACTCTTTTATTTTCTACTCTCTTTTTCTTTTCTTTATTCTTTCTCTTTATTTTTTTTTCGTATTAATATATAGAAATGCTTTTGATCATATAGACACAGTAAATAATAAGATTTGCATAAAAATTGAGCTGGGACAAAAATATTGAGTTTTATTACTTATTAATAACTTTGGGCTTAATTTCACTTACATAGAGGCTGTAATAACCTGTAAAATACATTGTGAAGGTTTTGTCATGTTTAGATGCATTTACACTGCTAAATGAATGTTTGTCACTAGTTTTTAACAAGTTTCCCGCCAAAATGTTAAGAGAGAAAATCTGGGATGTGGGCTACCTCATGAACAGTGTCCTCGAGTTGTTTTAAAAGCTTCAACTCTCAGAATTCTCACAGAGAAGCTGAAAGCAGTCAATATGACCTTTGACCCAGATATCACACTGACACATCGCAGATTCAGGAAGAACACTCTACCAGGAAGTAGAACTGATGCAAATGAGACTATGTGAAGGAAAATGAACTCTTTAACATTTAAATGTGAGTTATTTTATATAATTACTTAAATATCTATGTTATAATTCATAAAATATGTCAGTTATAATGATTTTAAATGATGCAGTTTCTTGTAGTAAGTAAATGTCTTATTTTAGAAGGCATAGAAAATGAAACATTTATTCAAGTGTTTTTGAAAATCTACTTGACTGCAGCATACTAATCTGTGTTAAAACTTATGTTCCAAACATATACATTACTATAACTCATTTAATTCATCTGATTGACAAGCATAAATAACTTTATAACTCTATTCTGGAAGAAATTGTCATGTGATATATTTTAAAGCAGTAGTATAGACATACAAGATACAGATGGCTTTTTTTACAATAATGCAAGTGTTTCTGAGAATTTGCATAACTATGCAGTATGATTTATAACAATTTCTATAAATATAATATTTTGTTCTATTGACAATAATGAGTATGAGTAAAATGCTCATATACAAGCAATTCAATGTTTTTTTTTTTTGGAACCTGTTGACTGCATTTACATGACAGAAAATAGATGCATCTTAATATATGTAATGTCTGAACTATATTAGCCAAAGTTTTTGATTTAAATGAATGTTAGAGCTTATTTTTACATACTTTGAATAAATTAATATGTAAATATGCCTTCCTTTTTTTTTCTCTCTCTTTCTTTCACTCTCTCTCCCTCTTTCGCGTCTTTTATTTCTCTCTCTCCTCTTGGTTCCTAATATCAAGATTATTTGAATGCTATTTGAATACAAGTGTATTATATTACATAGATGTATATAGTAGTATGAATAGTTTTTTTAAAAAAAGTTTATTTTAGTTTATATGATGCTGTTTTATCAAATGTGTAGTCTTGTCTTGCTAGATAATTGAATTGAAAGCTGTTAATTTAAGTTAAATATAACCAGTATTAAATTGATAAAGTGGTAGCTGAGGTACTGCTGCTTAGGGTAAGGGGTTAACTTGAGTGGTAAATACTACTCTAAGTTGGAGTTTTTAACTCCAGGCTGGATGCAAGGTTTAATCCTTACATTATTTTCACTTGTTCATTGTTATATGTATATAGTTTTGACATCCACAATATATTTTGTACACTCATTGTCACTACAAACAAAATTGAATCCTATACAAAATCCCATAAGAGATTCAATAAATACAGCTATATTTAAAGGTACACCTAAAGGAGGAGATGTAACATTACTTATGTTGTTATTTTGATAATAAGATTCTTAAGTTTTAAAAATGCCAAATGACATCTTTAAAAGGAATTTCTTTAAACATTAATGGATTGAATAATCCGTGTAAAAGGGCAAGCCTAATAAGATACATTAATTTACATAAGGCCAACTTAGTCTTCCTGCAAGAAACCCATCTCTTGAAAAAATATATTGATAAACTAGCCACAAACAAATATACAGTATTGGTTAGTTCAGAGCACACTCAGAAAAAAGAGGAGTGGCTATTTTATGGAATAAAAGTATGCCCATTCCTAAAACCATTAAGTCTTATCAGGATGACAAAGGAATGTTTTGTATGGTTACAATACAAATTAATGGGAAGACTTACACTTTAATTAATGTATATTGTATACCTGGAATTGGTATTAATACAGTGAAACATCATCTTGATAAGATCATATCATTCTCTATAGGAGATATTATTTTAGCTGGTGACTTTAATTGTATACTACATGAAAGTGATACTACCACTATAGGAAAAAGAAGAATTACATCTAATGCAAAACATTTAAATGATTTTGTTAATTCTTATCATTTGAATGATATTAATAATCAGATAGATTCAAAATCATTACCATACACCTTTTTTCTAACAGATACAAAACTTATTCAAAAATAGATAGGGTCTTTATTTCTAACCAGATGGTAACAGATTTAATTAATTCCAAAATCATTTCATGTCCTATATCTGATCATAATTCAATTGTTTTTGAATTCATGATAAAAAATAATGTTCAGATCAAAAGGATATCAGCATACTTAACTCAACTAAAAGACTATAAAGGATATATACTTTCAGAAGTAAAACATTTTTAGACATAAATAATACTCCTGAAGTCTCCATTGTCTATGTTTGAGATGCCTTAAAATCATATCTATATGGACAAAGTATCAGATGGTATAATAATAAAAGGAAATCTTGGGATAAGGAATTGTTAGATATTCAAAGTAAATTAGACACTTATAAACATAATAATAAAGAAAATATTATGGACAAGAAAGTTATTGAAGAAATAAACAAACTAAATGAGAAATACAAAGAAATTTTAACTCATAAAGTTAAAATAACTTTAGAGAAATACAAGTTTTTGTCTTATTCAATAAGCCCCAAATACTTACATAGACTTAAAAATAAAACAAAAAGGTTGAATAAACAAAACCATATCAAAGAAATCTTTTCTCTAAGGAAAAGAAGAATGTTTCTAGTATACCAGAAATACTAGATGAATTTAGAAATCACTTTCACAAAATTAACCATAATAACATTAACATGGAACCTAAAGATAAAATAAAGGAGTTTATAACCACAAACATGAATAAAAAGCTTAATAAACAACAGATTAAACTATTGGACAAAAGTATTTCATATACAGAGGTTATTACACAAATAAATAAGCTTAAATCAAACAAAGCACCGGGTAATGATGGTATTATACCAGAGATATATAAAATCCTTTCTAAAAGTACATATTCATTAATACATAAGGTTTTCATTTTGGCCCAAACTGAGTTAATAACCCCCCCATCTTGGCAATATACATTTATTTCGCCAATTTTAAAACCTAATAAAGATCCAACTAGATGTACTTCATATCGACCCATCTCATTACTTAATGTTGATTATAAAATGTTTATGAGTATTTTTGCTGATAGATTGAAGACAATCATCCCTGGCATTATAGATATAGATCAGACAGGCTTCATTGTAAATAGAAATACTTTTGATAATATAAGAAGAACTTTAACATTAATTGATTTTGCAAATAGGAAAAAGAAAGATTTAACACTTATTAGTCTTGATATAAGTTCAGCATTTGATTCAGTAAGTTGGGACTATCTGTTTACCTTACTGAAGTGCACAAACTTCTCAGATGCATTTGTAAATCTAATTGAGCATTTATACAAAGGAACATTGGCTTATATTAAGGTAGGAACATGTTTCACAAAAAATACCCATTTTTAAAGGTACAAAACAAGGATGTCCACTTTCTCCACTATTATTCACTTTAGTAATGGAGCCTTGGGCTAATTTGATCAGAAACAGTACTGACATAGAGGGTTTTGAAATAGATGAAAATACAACATCCAAAATTCAACTTTTTGCAGATGATGTTCTAATTACATCAGCAGGATCTAATTCTTCTATGCAGTCTCTATTTGATAAAATGATGAATTTTAAAAGTATTTCTGGTTTAATATTCAATGAAGAAAAACTAAAATACTACCTATATATACACGAAAAATATTCTCATTAGTGATTTTACTAAATATGTACCCAATTCAGGTCAGATAACTTATTTAGGTATAATACTATCTAAAGATATTAAATCTATTATATATAATAATTATAATACCTGTTTTTTTAATATACAAAATCTTTTTAATACCTGGAATAATATGTTTTTTACTATGGAGGAGAGACTTACAATTATTAAAATGATAATATTCCCCAAGATTTTATACTTAATACAATCAATAATACTTCCACCTACAAAAATAATTATCAAGAAACGGAATACACTAATGTTAAATTTCCTATGGGCACCTAATAGACCTAGGATTGCATTAAAGAAACATACTAATAGCTGGTCTCAAGGGGGTATTTCTTTTCCAGACTTTAATTTATATACTATCTCTTCTATTGTAAAAGTTATGACTTTATTAATAGATCAGTCATATGTCGCAAAATGGAAAGATTATTGGGAGCTAATTAGTATGTACTTCATGAAAATATCCTTAACACATAAAAATATGATTGTAAATAACTCCATGTTATGGTTACTAAATGAATTTTGTACTTCATCTATTACAACTAAATATATGGTTTGTTACCCATTAAATATTATTATTAGCTATCGTAACTTTATATTCATGCACCCTAAGTATAGGGAATGGAATTTTATTATATTCCCTATAATGTATACTCAGGGTATGCTTTTGTCATCTACTTCTGAAGGAACTCATTTAGCTATAGATAATGATCTAAAGTACTGGTATCAGTTGATATCTGATAATAAAGTTAAAAATCTAGATTTCTTAAAACAAGAATTTGATCTAAGAGAAACTTGCTGGTTAGAGGTTCAGACCTTTAGACAACATCTCATTAATAAAATAGATCTAATGTTTATAACAGTTAAAGAATCTATTCCAACACTGATTGATTACTTGATATTAAATTTACAACGTAAAGTTTCTGATAAAGGTAAACTTTCATACATACATAAAATTATCAGACAAGAAACTTTTTACAGTGTAGATACATACTGGAATTATTTCACTTCTATTAATGGGGACCCACCAAATCAACAAGATTAACAATATATATTGGAATCTGCCTAAAGAACTACGTCTTCCATTGTCTGGAGACTTTATACATGGACATTTTTACATAGATCTTTTTATACACCTTTGATGATGAATAAAATAAATAATAAAGATAATCTATGTAAGATATGTAATGTAGAAATTAATGCTGACTGGGCTCATATGTTTTATGACTGTATAAAATTGAAAGAATACTGGAAGTCAATTAATGAATTTTTGCAGGCTCTTTTTACAGTTAATTTCATTATTTCTAAATCTCTTATATTATTCAACACACCTGTACCTCAAAGTGTTAAAAAGGTTAAGCTTCCCTTGTTATGGTCTATTCTAGCAGTGGCTAGGAAAATAATAACCAGAAATTGGATTTCAGATACACTTCCTTCATTCAATGAATTTAAAAATGTTATGAATATAGTGTGCCATATGGAAATAAACACAATTAGGTCAAGAACAACTAGAAAAACATCTTATTATATTGTATGGGATAATTTACAAAATTTATTAAAAAAATCCTAATTTCAATAGCATGGTATTTTAGTTTAATTAATTGATCTGATTGTAGTGGATGTCTTTGTGGTGGTGCAGTGGTTAGCATTGCTGCCTCACAGCAAGAGGTTCTCCGGTTCGATCCTCGGCTGGGGTGCCTTCTGTGCGGAGTCTGCATGTCCTCCCTGTGGTCGCGTGGGTTTCCTCCAGGTGCTCCGGTTTCCTCCCACATCCCAAAGACATGCTGCAGGTGGATTGGACACTCTAAATTGGCCCTAGGTGTGCGTGTGAGTGTGCCTTCTGTGGAAGGTTGGGCGCCGAGCTGGCAACTCGACACCGTAAAACTCCACTGCCATTCAATGTGCGGACAAGGCGATCCGCTGTGGCGACCCCTAACCGGGAAAAGCCGAAAGAAGAAGAAGAAGAAGTAGTGGATGTCTTTGTAAATACTTTAGTTGTTTTGTTGAATGTTATAATCATATCTATTTTTAATTACTTGTATAAAATTGTTATGATATTTCTCTTGTATGTTAAAACAATAAACCTGTTTTGGAAAAAAAAAATAGCCATATTAATACGTGAAATACAATTATTCAAATCCAATCACCATATGCGTGGTCCCCTGATGGCAATAAAACGTAAGTCAAAAACAGTTTTCACTACGAAACATTCCAAGTGGCTAAATCCAATAATCGAGCTCAACAACAGCGTTGATAAATGAAAGAAGACTTTATTATTAACATCGAGTAAGCGCTTTCGCCAACTGGCTTCCTCAGACTCTTGATACACTCATAAAAATCTAACATCTTAAAAAGCCAACCTTTGATTGTCATTGGATACAAGCTCCCATTCCCAATTAAAATTTAAAGTAAAACACATTTCATGTCCCATATTAGGTGAATTTTCACCTTTACTAATCTCTAGTGGGTCTAGCCAGATTCTTCTAACAAAGCTGATGCCCAGTAATACCATTGATATTCAGCGCATACAATATTCATAGAACAGACTCATAAAGTCGATCACTCACAAAAATAAAATAAAATAAAACTGGATAGACCAGAAAACATGAAAAGTGTATACATGCTTACAAAACCCTTGTGGGATCAACCCAACACATATCACTCTTATATGTAGTAATTAATCTGGTCATCTAACACTGACATCTTTAAGACATATCAGAACAACAACCTAAGGGTAAAACAGTACCGCACTACTTCTTAGACGTTCACAACCTTTGGAGCATACGCGTTTAAAAATGCGTAGATAGTTAAAAACTTTTTCAAAAACAAATATGTCAGTCCAACGCTTGATAGGTTTACTATCTAGAGTGTTTCGATCCACAGTGCTTGTCCTCACAAGCCTTCGAAAACACAAAAACTTAGAAAATTTACTAAGAACGATCTGCTAACAGAGATGCGACCAGCAGCTTCCTCACTAAAATTTCATGTTACTCTGCTTACATTCAACCACTGTGTGCATACTGAAAAAATGTACAGGGGCTAAAACTAGCCCTAGCGGATGAGCTAGTGCTTTAAATTTCTACGTCTGATGTTAGCTCATGTCATGGAAATATTGAAAAGAAACATAAAAAACATGCTTCAAAGGTGGTCTGAATCATCCTAAAGGGACTTGATGAAAGGCTAGGGAAACAAACATCGTCTTCAACAATCAAGTCAAAGATTCCACAGGGAGGCCATACAAAAGAGCCCATTAGATATAAAAATTACTTAGGCAATTGTTCTATGGCACATGGTGTAACAAATGATATATTTAATCATGTTGAAGTACTACATCCTCTAACTTCTTACAGTGTAATTATGAATTTCATCTGTATCCATACTAACGTTTCTTTCTACATAGTCTCCTGCTCTTCAAGAAGTACCCTTCTTGAAGAGCAGGAGACTGTGTAGAAAGAAACACTAGTATGTATGCACCTGAAATACATAATTACACTGAAAGAAGTTAGAGGATGTAGTATTTCAATATGATTAAATATATCATTCGTTATACCATGTGCCATAGAACAACTGCCTAAGTAAACTCTTACATCTAATGGGCCTTGTTGCATGGTCTTTCTATGGAATCTTTGACATGATTGTTGAAGACGGTGTTTGTTTCCCTAGCCTCTCATCAAGTTCCTTTAGGGTGATTTAGACCACCTTTAAAGCATGTTTTTTCATGTTTTTTCTTTATAATATATCCCTGACATGAGCCAACATCAGACGTAGAAATTTAAAGCACTAGCTCATCCGGTAGGGCTAGTTTTAGTCCCTGTACATCTTTCAGTATACATATAGTGGTTGAATGTAAGCAGAGTATTATGAGATTTTAGTGAGGAGGCTGTTGGTAGTATCTCTGACAGCAGATTGTTCTTAGTAAATTTTCTAAGTTATTGTGTTTTCGAAGGCTTGTGAGGACAAGCACTGTGGATCGAGACACTCTTGATAGTGAACCTATCAAGTGTAGGACTGACATGTTTGTTATTAAATAAGTTTTTAATTGTCCACGCATTTCTAAACGCGTATGCGTTCCCAAAGGTTGTGAACGTCTACTAAGAAGTAGTACGAGTACTGTTTTTTACCCTTAGGTTGTTGTTTTGATATGTCTTAAAGATGTCAGTGTTAGATGACCAGATTAATTACTACATATAAGAGTGATATGTGTTGGGTTGATCCCACAAGGGTTTTGTAAGCATGTATACACTTTTTCATGTTTTCTGGTCTATCCAGTTTTTATTTTTATTTTTATTTTTGTGAGTGATCGACTTTATGAGTCTGTTCTATGAATATTGTATGTACGCTGAATATCAATGGTATTACTGGGCATCAGCTTTGTTAGAAGAATCTGGCTAGACGCCCACTAGAGATTAGTAAAGGTAGAAAATTCACCTAATATGGGACATGAAATGTGTTTTACTTTAAATTTTAATTGGGAATGGGAGCTTGTATCCAATGACAATCAAAGGTTGGCTTTTTAAGATGTTAGATTTTTATGAGTGTATCAAGAGTCTGAGGAAGCCAGTTGGCGAAAGCGCTTACTCGATGTTAATAATAAAGTCTTCTTTCATTTATCAACGCTGTTGTTGAGCTCGATTATTGGATTTAGCCACTTGGAATGTTTCGTAGTGAAAACTGTTTTTGACTTACGTTTTATTGCCATCAGGGGACCACGCATATGGTGATTGGAACTGTTTTTTACATATTTATTACGTGGTATCCCGTCTCAACTGTAGTGCTGCTCTGCATCTGCTTGGTGTACAATTATTCAAATCACTATTATTCAAAATTTTAAAAGCGCTAGCATCAGATAAAAGCAAGTTAATTTTCTCAAAAATAATCTTTTTTATCCATTATGACAATAGTACCCCCTTTATCTGCTTCCTTAATAATGATATCATAGTTTTTGATTAACTTATCAAGTGCATCACGTTCATCAGATGTCAAGTTAAAAAACTTTCTAAAGCGACCTTTATCATACAATTGCCTAATTTGTAGAAAAACAAATAAATTATGGAATGCATTGATAACAGGGTGACTATTAGGTAAAAAAGTACTTTTATGTTTAAATAAACCAACATGTTTTTCACAATGGAGGATAAAATCTCTTTAATTAAAATGATAATTTTACCTAACATTTTGTTTTATATACAGTCATTGATACTACCCCCTCCCAAAAACTTATTTAAAAAAATAGATTCCATGCTACTTAAATTTTTAAGGTTCCCCTTAGAACCTAGGATTGCATATAAATGGTACATTAGAGCTTGGAACAGTAATGGAATAGCATTCCCTAGCTTAGATCTTTATTCCAAATCAGTTATAATTAATGTAATATTATATTGGATCACACCTATTATATATATGGCTGGAAAACAATACATGAGATTCATATAACTGATGTCAGAACTATAGAATATCAATTTAAGGAACAATATAGAATAAGTAGAGT
The DNA here is from genome assembly GCF_019279795.1 of Protopterus annectens. Classification (NCBI taxonomy): domain Eukaryota; kingdom Metazoa; phylum Chordata; order Ceratodontiformes; family Protopteridae; genus Protopterus; species Protopterus annectens. The sequence continues at coordinate 438,053,132 of NC_056732.1, read as the reverse complement.
TCATTGGCTTTTACGTGAATTTTGTTTAATAATAAGTTTGATCATTTTTCTTATGGCATTAATCAAATATTTAATAACTTTAAAAATATAATTGATTGTAATTACAACATTAAACAATTTCTGTTTCTTGTATTCCCTATAGCATACTCCCCTGATTGCCTAGATTCTTTCAACATCAATGCAATGCAAAAATTAAAGGGAATTAACCTGATATTCTGGCATCAGTTTATTGAAAATAAGAGTAGTAAACCACTAAACTCTCTTTTGTGTAGTTTTGGTAATAGCCAATACAGTTGGTTGTTTATGCACTCATTATGGCAGTTTATAGAAAACAAAATGAGAGTATCAATCAGCCTAGAGACTGAATCTATACCTAGTATGATTCAACTTTTTATTAGGTGTCTTAAAAAGACAGATAATCAAAAATGAAGTATCTCACCTATCTATACGATACTAAGAGAAGACACTCTAAAGTTTGACTCAGATTTTTGGAATTGCTATGTAAAGATTAATGGAGAACAAATATCTGATGAATACAAAAAAATGTTATTGAATTCTACGTATGGTACCTCTTCTTCATTATATTGGAGACTGTATACATGGAAATTTATGAATAGGAGTTTCTATACTCCACATAAAATAAATCTTATTCTCAGAAACAGTGAAAGTAAATGTTGGAAATGTGATGAATTACTAGAGGCCAACTGGGTTCACATGTTCATTGAATGTAGAAATGTTGTTCAATACTGGAAAGACTTCAGATCTTTTATAAATGCTTTATGGTCTGATAACTGTCATATTTCTAACTCACTAATCCTATTCAATGTTCCTATACCTATTGTAATACTTAAATCTCAGATTCAGTTACTCTGGTCAATTCTTGCAATTGCCAGAAAAGTTATTACTTTGAACTGGAAAAGTAAACAAGATTTGATGTTTAAAGATTTTATTAATTTAGCAAAAGTTGTTTGTAAAAACGAACTGCAAACCATTTGTTATAGAACTCATAACATTACTCATAAAAATAGCAGGGCAAAAATTGGAAAATCTTTTGAACTAATACTGATAACGTCTCATGGATAAAATGATTATTTATCATGGGTGAATGTAATATTGTAAATAGTTTTGTTACTGTTTTATTGTATTTGTTATATGTATATTTGCATATGTTTATAATGAAAGCAAAATAAAAATGTTTTTCAAAAAAAAGTACTTTTATAGATAAGGCAAACCCATTTTCAGACTTATTCTCATTGTACTCCATTCACGTTAGATCAACTATTAAGCTGCCTCTTGACTTTCATTGTTTAAGATTTTATTCCTGGGAATTTGCAAAAAAAAAAAAATATGCATTATACTATTTATGATTCCAGCATGTGGGATGAGGTCAAAGGCTTTTGCAGGATCCAGGTGCACATAACAGATAGCTATTAGTGCATTGTAGCAGAAATCACATTTTTTTGTTAATAAGGTTTTTCATTTCAAACATTTGCAGAGGATACACTATAGACTTATATGTCTGATGTTTGTTGGGTCTGATTTTGATCTATCTTTGGGATATGGAGGATTATTAACTGATAGTTATTTATTTATTTGTTTATTTTTTGACTGAATTTGTTAACCAAGGTAGGATATTGATCAGTATTGACTAATTTTAGTCTCAGCCCAGAGCAATTCACAGTATACAGCATTTGAGAAGCATGCAATTAAACACAAAGTTAAATATCAAATAAAATACTACTTTCAATGGACTTGCTGTGCAACAGTAGAAATAGTCCTGCTGCCCAGTTAATCTACAAAGTGAGCAAAGCTGGATGATTTGCAGCCTCAATTCTTAAATCGTAGGAGGGCACAGTTTGTCTTTTTAAGGGATAACTGTGATCTGAAATATACCATTAATACAAATGTTGTTTGTTACAAATATGAAGTATTATGCATGTGAACTATTTGTAAAGTGTTATTTTTGTTATGAGTGAATTCTTAATTGTGATTTAAACTTGTATAAACCAGATATATCTGGACTGTGGCTGAAACAGGTATATCTATCAGTTCAGTGTTTACACTACATACAATATAATAAGTCTATTCATCTCTCTAAAGAATAAAAAGCCAATCAAACTAGTAGTTATATGAAAACTACATTGCCTGTCAAGCTGCTCAAAGTGCTGAGAAGTTTGACTGTCATGTTCTCAGCATAATGCACTGTGAGACTGTTTTCAAATTAATGAATCTATTTTTCTAGCTTAGTGAAGCTGTATCATGGGAAGCTGTTGCTGTAGGTGTGCTGTGATGTTTTGTCAGCATTTTTAACTGCTATCTCAATAATCCCTTGTTTAGTAATTTAAAGAAATGACCTGTCTTTTTCTTTTGTTTAAGTATATTGTATCATTGACAGTGTGAAGTACTGATACCACATATTGCTCCCTATTTTAACAATATTCTGTAGTCCTGTGTTAAGCTTTTAGTTGTATTTGCCTAGCTATAATAAAATTAATTTTCTTCAGACATACAGTTGTATTTTTTATCATTATTTGAAATGTTGATGTTATCTGTTTTATTTTTTAAGGGTGATTACTTTGGGGTGTTTCTTATAAAATTGTTAGCATGTTCATTCTCCTTTATTCAGTTTAGCTGTTTTGTAATTCCAACTCAGTGATTTGCCATTTGCTTTATCTCATATGCTCGGAATCTGGGATTTCTGAAGAATTATTCTCTTTTTTCATACCATAGAGGATGTGCTCACCTTGGTATTGCCTACCACAGTACCAATATGTCAACTCTTACATGCTCCATAACTCAGACACCACAGTATCTCCAGATAATTGCAGTGTTCATTTGTTAATTTAGAAATAAAGTAACTAAGCACTCCAACTGTAACTCTAAATACTCATCATATATATTATATATATGCATACAGTTTAGCCGCAGTGGCATAGTGACCCTTGCATACCATGGCAAAACGCAGTGGTGTATAAATGAACTGCATGGCATGATTGCAAGGGGGCAAAGGGGACAAATACTGAAGAACCAGTCAGAATTCCCCTACAGTACAAGCCACCAGAGAAAGCTGACTGCAAGTTATAAAAGGAAGACCACTTTTGTTAGAGATGCACTTTTGTTAGATTAAAGTGTACTGATACAGTAGTATGCCTTGCTAATTGCCTGAACTCTTAGCAATGAATGTATATGTGTGTTGTTGAACTAATATCCTGTGTTCACTACCCTAATTTCTGTGTAAACGGCTGTTTTCTTACCCCATCTTTATGTCTCTTCTCCCCACCGTTCCTAGGTTTCAATTCAACTATCCTGCACTAGGGTTTTGAGAGTCTACTTACTTGGTAAAAGGACCCCCACAAACTATTCTAAACAACTGATCCATATAGAAAGACACTTGCCATCCTGCTTAGGAACCCTGTTACCAAAGGAGGCAAGAAAGTACGTGTTATCTAAACCTAGCGGTAAAAGCTGAACACTTGCCTTGTAACTTGTGCATGCTTTCAAGCACGCTACCTAGCCAGGATACCCAGCAGCCATACCCTCCCTCTACCCCTTAATATTTATACATTTTCCTATCCTTGTACTATCTCCAGCAACTGTTTATAGAGCCTTCTCAAACCTTTTACCATCCATCCCTGTTCTCTAGTTTTTGGCTGTAATATATATTTTTTGCCCACTAGATGGCACTCTACACTAGGCTATTTCCTAATACACCTATCTGTTCTCCCCAGAATTGAACTGAAGTAGTGATCAAACCCTAAACTAACAAGGAAGACTAAGGAACTTTCTCCTGCCCAGTCTTAGGACCTCTTTCCAGCCCTGTATTTCCCACTCTAATACTTTACTCCATACTTGCACTCAGTTATCCCTTACTATCACTACCACTGTTTCCTACCCTCCTTACTTACCCATATCAACTGAAAGTACCTCAGTAGTCAGCTACTCACAGATTGGTTTTGCTGACATTTCTTCACTTACTTGTCTCTACCCGCTCCGTTCACCCTACTGGCTCACTCCTTTCCCCATACCCTACCCCCAGTTCCCACCCACCCCCAGTAGTCCTACTCTTATACTATCTAACCACACCCCTTCCCTCTCCCACCTATCACATAAACATTCCCCATTGGCCAACCACTCCAATTCCCTCCTTTCAATCACCACTCCCTATCTCACCCACCATCTCTCTCTCTCTCCACACCTGTTATACCTGCTGCCTACAGCTGAAACCTAACAACTCACCCTTCAAAATGTATTAACTACCAACCCCAACCCTGTTACATATGTTATTCACACTCATACTTCTATCTCCTTTAACATTAGCCTACTTCCTTACCTTCTATGAACACCCATTATATCCACTCCTTCACTACCCCAATAAGCTAACTACGTCTCCTTCTCTACCTATCTTCACTAACCATTTTAACATAACATCTATACCCAGATATCTACTAGCAAAATACCATAGAACAGCCTACATTAAATATAATTCCCCCAGTTCGAGAAAATACCTACATCCATATACCAAATTCCCAAATCCTACACTGCAAATACTACTCATATCTTTAAAAGATGGAGACATTCACCCAAACCCAGGCCCAATAACTGACACAACTACTCAACTCCTCAACGTCTACTATGCATTCACTTACCAAACCACCAAACTCACTCTTATTAGCACACCTCAATATACTTAGCATAAATAACAAAGTTGCACAATTACATGCTCTCTTAGAAGTCTACTCCTTTGACATCCTTTGTCTAACAACTTGGCTAAAACCTGTAACAAAAGACATAGAAGTCATCCCACCCAATTATAATATCTTATGACTTGGCCGTGCAACCAAAAAGGGATTACAGAATACCACCTATGACTTTAAACTACCCTAAGACTCTAACACTGAAATCCTTATTACAAAGCTTCAACTCAACACATTCAAATCCATTTATCTTATCTGCATCTATCTTCCTCCTGGTGATAACACTGCCACCTTAGAATTACATCCTATGCTGGTTATCTCAGAACTTACCCAAAGAAACCATAATTCTAGGTGACTTTAACATTGCTTGGAAGAGCTGTAGTAGTAGCCACCCTACCACCCATATAAACCTATTTGGATTTATTCAAATGATTACCTCTCCTACCAGGATAAACAAGCCTAATAAGAAGGAAAGTACCTTAGATTGGATTCTCATAAATTACCATGCCCAAACTTATGAAGTTGGAACCCTCCCTGATGACATAAGTGATCACTCACTTACCTATATAATCAGACTAAAACCAATCTACCCATTCCAACCATTTATAGGACTATCAGAACCAAGCAAAGCTTTAACCCCAATCTCTCCCAAAGTGAACTAAGAGCATGTAATTGGTTTCCTTTAAAAAACTTCCCACTTGAGGAAGCTGTTAATTACTTTCATTCTAAATTCCTAACCATACTAGACCACCATGCATCAACCCACTCTATCAGAATGAGAACTAAATCTGCCCCATGGCTCTCAAAAGAAACCAAGCAAAAAATCCATCTCAGAAATAAATCCTGGAATCGATATTGTTTAAGTAAAAACTCTGTAGACCAACAAAACTTCAGACAACTGAGAAATAGCACTAAAAAAAGCTATCATGTCTGACAAAAGAAACTACTACCTACAATTCCAGCAGACTCACTATAACAAACCACAAAAGTTCTGGGCTAGTATTAACCAATTACTACGCCCAGGGCAATCCATCACACCATATCCATAAGGCACAGACCAGGAGAATCCCAAGCAGACTGCTAATGCCTTTAATACCTTTTTCACTGAGGCCATTCAAACCATTGCCAGTCAGTTATCAACTCAAAACTTAACTCTAACTAACTCTAACACTATCCCACCCCCTCCATTTCTCTTCCAACCTATCCCAACAACATATATTCTTACTCTTCTCCTAAAACTGAAACCATGCTGTCCTTCAGCACACCAACTACTCGCTGAATATCTACAGTTAGCAGCCAAGTCCATTGCCTATCCCATTTCCATTCTCATCAACAGAACCATCAGTGAAGGACACATCCCTAAAATCTGGAAAGTCTCCCTTATTATTCCCCTACATAAGGGTGGGAACTCTACTGAATTCTCCAATTACCGTCCCATAGCCCTACTTTCTCCCTTGGCAAAGATCATGGAAAAATGTATACACAAGCAATTGCTAGACCACCTAATCCAAAACAATTTACTGTCCAGATGTCAACATGGTTTCAGACCTTCCCATAGCACTACTACTGCCCTACTTTCCTTTACTGACTGTATCAGCAAAAATCATAACCTCAATATGCTTTCCTCTGCACTGTTTATAGATCTGTCTAGACATTTAAGTTTTTAATTTGGGGAAATTGGTCAAGATTTATCATTTTATTACCCAGTTTTAGATTTGGATTTAAATGAATGTGTTGCAAAAGAATAAATGCATTTGTTACACCTAGTGAAGAGAAGAGCTTCTGGAATAGATTTATTTTATATTTGATTAGTTTATGTAGTTTCATGTCTTTTAACACAGGTTTATTTATGAAAGGTATTGATTTGGGATTTATGTTACACAGCTTTATATGTGCATGCCACAGACCAACCCATTGGGGGCAATGAGTAGAGCTAATTGGATTATGGTCTGCAATTAACATGAGTCTGTTTGCGCAAATTATGTTGTAGTATAATCTAAAATCTGGTACTCCTAGTCCCCCTTTATTTTTTGGAAGCATTACTTTTGCTAGGGAGATTCATGGGGTCTTAGGAAACCAAATGAATTTAGTTAAAGTTGTGATCAACAAACACTTTACTGCAGTGCACAGTGTATGTATGATAGCCCAAGGAGGCTAAAATAACAAGTAAAGCCATTGTTGAAAGCACTCAGACTTAGAAATAACTATTATAAATGAGCAATTGTAAATTAACCAGTCAGCCTGTAGAATACAATACTGAAAGCCCCAGCACCAAGGAGTTATCAAGTGTACTTAACTACCATATATGGTATATTTTTGGTGGCCTAAAGAAAACAAAATAATAAAATAATGTCATTGTATAGATTGCTAAGTCCTAGTCCAGGGAAGCACAAATGTAATGAGAATGCAGAATTGACAAATGCAAATGTGTAATTTTAATAAATTTTGAGTAGCTGATGAAGAAACTGTCCTCATGGTTTTTCATAAGGATACTGAATGTCATTTTCTGTTCTAAGTAAAAATAAAATATTTTTAGTTGCCAAAAGCAGTTGTTACATTTGCTAAGAAAAATAAAATTCTATGAAACACATTCATCTTTTAATACTTTTATTTATAAGGTTAGCTTTTAACACATTGATAGTAATATGTTTATATACAAAGTAACTAAAATCATTAAAGATAATGAGTGCTTATGTCACACAAATGCAGCTGTGCTATTTTGGTATTTTTCTAGTATTTTTACCAAAACCTTCTAATTTATACATTTATTAATAGTACCTAATGAATGCAGCCATCATTAGTTTGCAGATTATGGCATGAATGCTTATTTTTTTTCACACAGAAATGAAATATTTGTGATTTGAAGTCATCTTTTGTATAATACAAACACTCAGTAATGGCAAATATGTCTGTAAAAAACTGTTATTGTGTGTCTATGTGACATTGAGGCATTTGAAGAATTTGAAAAGCTCTAACACGTTTTTCATTTCCTTTGTTCAGGTTGTACAAAGAAGGGCATTTGTATTTCTCCTCCTATGGCTTTTGGATCAGGTTGCATTGTTATTACCTCTCTGCATTCAGCTGGCTCTGTCCTTAGGGAAATGTATACTCCAGAAAAGAACAAGGTATTCCAAAGCATGAATAATGGCTTCAGCACCTCCCCTCCTGTTGTGGTCAACATGTACTCCCCACACACCCAAGCATTTTAATTTCCCTGTAGCCTTTGAACACTCTTTGTTTATCATTTTCTTCCTGTTATCTTAAGCCACATGGGATTCTTTGTTCCAATGGGTTCAGTATATTCTACAGTCTTAAAATGCATTCTTTTCTTACCACTGTTAAGCAAAGAGATTACATCTCGCTCTGTCCAGATCCACAGCAAAAGCTCTTGTCAAGCAGTTCATTGATGATTATTCTTGGAGTAAAATGAAGATAACAGTTCCTGCCTTGAAATGTCTACCATTTGTCTCCATCAGATCTATAAGTCAGAGAAGTAGGCTGTCTTCCTTTAAACTGAAATCTTATAAGAATACTAGGAATGGTTCTAGAAGAAACAAAATGTGCAAGTAATTTATATACATAGACCACACAGTTCACTTGCAAGGGCAATCAATAATTAATTAGGTAGTGTTCCCTCTGACACGTAAATGTTTATTTCTCATTAAAGCTTAAGATGCTTACATGAATATGATCTATTCCAGGATAGTGATAGTAACAGCTTATTAAATTATATTTAATGCTAGCCAATCTGCCTTGATTATCACTTAATATATGTGACTGTAAGGAATTTGAATGGGAGGTATGATTCTGTGCTACACCCTTCGATTTTTGTTTGTTGTGCTTCTAGGAGGTTCACTGTGCATGCTATAAACAGTGGCTTCATAGTTCAAACCTTATGCCTAATCCAGAAATGGAGGAAACTAGACCCAGACTCAGCCATGATTCGAGCTTTCTGGCTTCACCCTTCACCTGCCTGTACTGATAGACATAAATTATATCCTACCTTGATGGCATTAATCTGGCCTGAAATAAGTACGATTTTTTGAGTTTCTAAGGTTCACTTTATTTCCAGTAAATAGTTTTGTTGAGGTATTTGGGCTTATGATGACAATGTAATATTTTTGTAACAGTGGTAGCAAGGTAAATATATTTATTCAGTTCCAGTTTGGTTATCGGGGAAGTCCACTGGGTCAACATGACCCATTTTTAATGGAGGCCTGGGGAGAAAAGCACCAAGAAAGCATTGTACAAGTTCAAATTACAATAAAATGCAGGAGTATACAAGTTAACATTATATTGGGAAACACAAATAAGAATTTACAACAAGCATAGTTGGAAGAATCTGTTAAGAGAGAAGTTAAGGGTGATTCAGTTACTTTTGATGCAAGGGAAAATGAGTGTTGAGAGTGAGTGTCAGTTAAATTACATTTGTTGAGGAATCAGATTATGCTTGCTTTATATACATATTTAAAGTAAAAAAGTAGAAAATTATTCACAATATTTACATTAATGACAGGTTTAGTCAAGTGAGCGCAGCTCTAGGAATTTTAAGTTGGTTAAAGATAGTTAAGTTAAAGAAGTTAAAGAGAGCTTGTAAAGGGTTATAGGTATGAGACTGTGGGAGATTAAGAAAGGTGAGTACCAGGGGAAAGGACCCCTAGGGCATAGAAATAGCAAGGATTAAGTAGGGTGGAGGCAGGTGCATTTCCATTTAGTGGACAAGTGTTTGAAAAGTTGGCTTTTGAAGTTGTCAGAGTTAGATGTGGTTCTTAGTGTGGAGGGAAGGGAATTCCATTTTTTACCTAGAGCATAAGAGAGGAGCAGTTGGCCAGCAGGGCGCTTAGGTTTGTGGATAGCAATTAGATTCTGGTGCTCAGATCTAAGTGTTCTGTTAGGAATATAAGGGGGAAGGATATTAGCTAGAGCAGGGCATTTTGTGGGATGGAATATAAGTCTATGTGCTGTGGATAGTTGCAGGTAGCCCAGGTGGTTAGAAATTTCTAGCCAAGTCAAGGATTGAAGGGTGGGGCAATGATGGGTGGAATGTTTGGAATTGGTGGCAAGTTTAGAGAATTTATTGTAGCAGTTTTCAAGTCTGGAGGTTGTAGAGGCAGACAGGTTGGTTAGGAGAGGAGCACCATATAATAAGGAAGGAAGAAGATATGTAGTGGCTAGAGTATGCCTAGTTGAATTAGAGAGAAAGTGATTGTTCCTATACAACATACCTAGCTTTTGGTTGTTTTTTTAAATGTTTTGTTGAATGTGGGTGTCAAACTTGAGGTATTCTTCAACAGTTATGCCTAAGAGTTTAGCAGAAGGTGCCACTTCTATGGATGAGTTGGACTGGCTAAGGACTTTGAATTCATTTTTTATAGGAGTAGGTCTTACAGGGAAGGAATAGCAGGATTTTAGATTTATTTGCATTGAGAGAGAAGTGGTTTTGGTGCATCCAGTTTTCTGTTGTGGAGAATGCAGTTTGAGTTTTTGTCAGCAGTTCAGAGAAGTTAGTAGCAGAGCAGACTAAGGTAGAATCGTCGGCATATTGAATGATTTTTGCATTTGGAATAGCAGTGTGGAAGTTAATGATGAAAATGTTGAAAAGCATGGGCCCGAGGATGGATCCCTGTGATACGCCTGAAGGGGTAAGTAAGAAAGAAGAGATGGAGTTCTTCCATTTGACTGCCTGAGATCTGTCTGCTAGATAACTAGAGAACCAGGATAGAGTTTTTGTTGAGAGGTGAAGGTTTGAGAGATGGTTGAGTAAGTGGTTGTGGGAAACTGTGTCAAATGCCTTAGACAGATCTAGTAAAACAGTAGAAACTAGGTGTCCAGAGTCTCTGGCTTGATTGACAGTTTCAAGAAAAGAGAGAAGGGCGGTTATGGTGCTTTGGGCTGGGCAGTAAGTTATATTTATCTTGTCTATCTGCAGAGACCTTTGCTAAGTAATTGCAAGCTCCTTCCTTATTTTTAACACATACAGTCCCATTACTACTTAATTACAGCATTATGTCTGTAAATTTATTCACCAGACTTTCATGTCAGCTTTCCAATGGGAGTTGAAAAAGTACTGTTTATTCAAGCAACCTGTAATAGAGCTGCTGGTTAATGCCACAACTTCAGAATGCAGGTGCAGTCAGTATTTAATAAAGTCTGGACATCAGAGAAGTTTCAAGCATTGAAAATATTTAAATACATCAGAAATGTTAACTAAAATACTGTCTGGTTCTTGATATTGTTTATCACATGTTAATCGCACCACTAGCTCTCAGGAAATAATTCCTTATGTGTCTAGATGTTTTAAATGTGTGAGAAAACATAGGCAACATTTCACATTGTAACAGTTGCAAAGCAATTGCTAGTTATCTTACTGAAGTTTGATACATTTAGAATCTTCAAAAAACAATGTTATCATTATTTATGGATGAGCATTACCTGTAATTGTTACTAAATAGGAAGGATGATTATGTTTAGCAAACATCTGTGACCTGCATATAGGAAACTAAGTCTTGATTCATCATCATCATCATCATCATCATCATCATCATCTCCCTTTTTTTACCATTTTCTACATGGGGTCAGGGTATTGTGTTAACTGTTGCCATCTCTCTCTCAATTCCATGCCACACTCCTGCCTTCTTCGACACTTATGCATTTCTGTCACAAATCTTTGATGCAATTCATCCACCTCTTTGCTGGATGCCCCCATTTCCACTTACCTTCTTCCTGTCTGTCCCAGATCTTCTTCACCAGATTGTCTTCAGCTTTTCTACACATGTCCAAACCACAGTAATCTGTTCTCTTTGATCTTTTCTGCAATTGGAGCTACTTTGGCTTCTGCTCTTATGTCATAATTTCTTCACCTGTCCCACAGTGTGCATCCTACTAACATTCTCAGGCATTTCATTTCCTTCACCTCTAGCTTGCTCATCTGCTGTGCCTTTACTGCCCAGCTTTCTGTACCATACAGTAGTACTGAGCACACTACTGTCTTGTACACCTTACTTTTCAGCTTCTTTGTCTTTCTTCTGTCATATATTACACCTGAGACTCTATACCAGTCGGTTTCAACCCCTCTGATTCCAGCTTTGACTTCTTCATTCAGACTTCCCTTCTTCTCAACCACCCCCAGATACTTGAAGCTATTTACCTGTTCCACTATCTTCCCTTCTATCTCAGTTCTTGCCTTCTTCTGATTTCCCAGATTTCCTGCCATTACCACTATCTTATCTGTGCTTAGTTTCATTTCATGTGCCTTCAGTTTTGCATTCCATTCCCCTATCCTTTGCTGAAGTTCTTTCTCAGGGTCTGCCTGTAATGCCACATCATCTACATACATAAACTTTGTTGACCTGTTCTCTCTGACCTGTTTGCTAATGTAGTCCATCACCAGTATGAACAGCAGTGGGTTCAGAGTTGAACCCTGGTGCACACCCACACCCACTGGGAACCCCTCTGTGAGACTGAACACTGTTCATACTTGACTCCTTGAACATAGCCTGCACTAATTTTACCAATGTTTCTGAGACTTCAAACCACAGCAGTACTGCCCAAATTGGCTTTCCTGGGACCTTGCCATATATTTTCTCAAAGTCTAAGAATGTCCAGTTGGACTCTTTCCTCATCTCTAGCTTCTTCTCAACTATTTGTCTCACTGCAAACATTGGGTCAGTTGTGTTGTGTCTGATCTGAATATGAAATGCTCATTTCCCATCTTACATTCTACTACTCTGCATATTCATTTATCAGTCACCCTGTCCAGACGTTTCTTGCAATGTGACAAGAGTCTGATGCCTCTGTATTGCCCACAGTCACGATGTTCCATTTGATCTTGTACACTGGCACAAATATGCTTATTCTACAGTCATTTAGGATATGCCTTTCTTTCCACACTGCTAAGAGTACCCTCAAGAGCCAATTCTCCCCTATCTCACCCAGCATCGTTATCATATCTGCTGTGACCTCATCTGAGCCTGCTGCTTTCCCTGACTTCACCTTCCTTGGTGCTGTTCTTACTTCTTCTAGGGTGGGCTCCTCTTCTCTCATCGTAGGCTGTTTCTGGGGCAGTACAGCTTCTGTGGGGTTTTCTTCATTCAGAAGCTGATGGAAATATTCCTTCCATCTGCCTTTGATGTCCTGTGGACTGGTGAGCAGATTGTTGCTGGCATCACTTATGAAGGGTGTCTGGCTGTCTTCTTTATCTTTCTGTCTTTGCCTTGCAATCTGAGATAGTTTCTTCATGCCACCTACTGACTCACTTTCCAGAAGCTGGTAGAGTGTACTATTCTTTGCTATTGCAACTCCTTTGTTAGCTTCTTTGTTAACCAACCAGTATTCCTTCTTAGTCCAGCTGTTCTTTTCTATCTCCCACTTTTTCCTGCACTCCTTCATTCTTTTGATGACTTCCTGGACTTCTGCATTCCACCACCAGCTTTCCTTATGTACCTTATTTCCATACCTGGCTCGGCCATATATCTGTTCTGTAGTCTTCACACATGCTGTTTTGAGGCCCTATCATTCTTTTTCAACTTCAACTATTTCCTTCTCTTCTTCGGATGCTAGAGCACTGAGTAATTCCTTGAACTATACAAAACACTTGAGGAAATCAGGCTCTGCACAGCTCACGTAACAGCAACATTTCTGTTTATTAGTTTTTTTTTTTTTTTTTTTTTATTCCTTGAACTGTTGTACTTTCTCTGCAATCAACTTCCATGTATTCAGTCTGGTCTCTGTTGACCTTAGAGCCTGCTCTAAGCAGTGCTTGCAGCTGATTGTAGCAACCAGTGGTTTATGCTGTGGGCTGACTGTTTCACTGGAGATGACTTTGCAATCATTGTTTCTACCCCAGTGCCATTTCCTTACTAGGAGGAAGTCTGCCTGAGTTGCATGTTGGTCACTGTTGTATGTGATCTTGTGACTGTCTCTCTTTCTGAACCATGCATTGGCTACTATCAAGCCATTTGCCAGACAGAAGTCTAGAATGGCCTCTCCTTCTTTATTCCTGTTGTCCCCATCATGTGAACCCAGGCAGTCCTCATATCCTGTTCTGTGTGTCCCAATATATGCATTCAAGTCACCCATTATCAACACCAGTTCATGTTGTTCTGCTTTATCTAGTAGGTTGTACAGCTGCTGTCTGAATGCACACTTGTCTTCTCTATCAAACCCTGCTGTGGGGCATCTCAGTTCATATTGGTTTATATTTGCTCAAAAGTACATTGATTCTGAAAACATTAAGAATCCACAGACAGCAGAGACACCATTTATTGTGCCTATTACTGATACTGCTGTACCAATTTGCCATGTGTATAATATGTCTGTGTGTGGTTGAACTAGTGAATGTGTTATATTCATCCTGTTTTACATTCTGACTTAGGGTAAAGACAGAGGTGCCGGAAGCTGTTGAAGACTGGGGGGGGCAGAGGGTAAGAGGGGCACTTAGTGATCTAAAATGGGCAATTTTTTAAAACTATTTACTACCATAATATAGATTCTCTTGGAGGACATTTTAAGCTTAGCCAATTTCCCTTTTGGTGCTTGAATTAACATTTTCTGATTGGTCTTACCTATCCCATGTCTGATAATTGTATATTAGCCCTAGTGAGAATAAATGTGATCATACTATAGATAATTTGATGCTACCCATGTAAGGGATGCAGCATTTAGGAACTGCCTCTATCCATTAGTGGCATGAGGGGCAATCCTGGAATACATTTTCTATTACCCATCCTTACATCCAAGTTGCATTTGAATCTGGACAGGGATGAAATTTGTTTTACACAACATTCAGTTTAGATACCTGGACTGAGTATTTCTGATGCCATTTGACTTGCTGATGTTCAATAAGTCCATCTGCATTAGGTCGGAGGATGCCTTGTATGCCATACACGTCACCTCTAAGCACTCTGCAGGATACTGAGTATAGTGATAAATCTTTAATGTGGGCCATGCAAGACCTATTGTTTAGGACCTGTATCTTAGTAAGGTATATCTGTGAGTATTCCAGTTGTTGCATGGGTCTGGACAGATACATGCCAAAGCAGGCATTATACAAAATGATTGATCTAATGAGGGCTTTGTAAAGGGGGACAACAACATCTCTAGATCTAGTCACAATCAATTTGTTTATAAGCTGTGCAATACAGAAATACTTTCTTATGACTCTGGCACATGTTGGTCAAAAGTTAGGTCACTGTACACATAAGTTCCCAAATGCCAAACAACTGGGTCAGTTCTCAGGGAGCATTGTCAATTTGGCAGCTCCCTGGAGTAGATGACTTCCCAAAGGATACAATAATGTATTTCTTGGAGTTTATTTTCAATTCATGATTCTGGCACCAGTTATTGTTTAGGACAAACCTTCCTGCATGATGGTTAAGTCATTTAGGGATTCAATAACTGCTCCTAGCTTGAAGTCACCTCAAACTTAGTCAGCCAAAGCCCTTTGGTATTTCCTTTTACTTTTGAGATGTACTTTGTTATATGCCAAACAAAGTCTCAGCACTGAACCCTGGGGACTCCATTGGTGACTGGTCCCTTCCCCTATTTTGATCTCCTGTATCCTGTGAGCAAGCATACAGGTATGCATTCTTTGATTCACCTTCCTGATTGTATTAAATTATATTCCTTGTATAATACAGCACTACTTGTTTAAATGTATTTTAAATTTGTAGTTTGGAACGGTCTTCTAATAAGCAATGAAATAAAATGTATGAACCAATAATGACAAAACTGCCCAATTCATAACATTTCCATCATAAAAGTCTACTTCCACACCCACCCACACTATAAATAGAATGATAGCAGTGTAAGCCATAGGCATCTTGCACAGCTTCTCGCACTTATTTTCAATTTCATTTTTTGGGGGGGGAGGGAAGATCAAAAACCAGGGACACATTTTAAACATTGCTTGTAGAATTTTTTGTAAAGTTGCTAGAATAAAATGTTGTGTTACCACCATGCATTTCACTAGTAAGTCTTGAACCCAGGACCCTATGTACTACAGTTAGAGTAGCATACCACTATGCTAAATCAGCAGCTTTCTGAAAAATAGGAAGAATGAAACTTACTGGCTATCATTTAGTGAATTCATTTCTCACTTCAGTTCTCACCACAGCTATCAACACTTTGCACAAAAAACCTGGGCGAATACAAATTCAATTCTCACTATAGCTCTCAACTCTTAGCACAAAAAACCTGAGGGGAATACAAATTCAGTTCTCACTATAGCTCTCAACTATTAGCACAAAGACTGTCCACATATTTAATTATCTGGTATCCTTCCAGTATTTGAGTAGCATTTGCTTCTCACTGTTCATTACCACGCTGCCCTAATCAGTGTTAAAACAAATAAAAAATGACTTTTTTGTATGACATGTATACCTCCAAACACTGCCCAGAGGTGAAATTATCTAATGTTCTGCCAGTATTAAAGGCAAAGGAACATAAAGCAGAAAACCATCCCAGTTTCTCTAAGTACTCACTCATCTAACTGATGAATGGGTACTTGTAAGTGTTGATATCACCTGCTAAAGCAAATAGGCAACTCATCCATCATACACTGTCTCCTTAAAAAGTTATCTTTTATCCCAGCTTGAACAAAACTGTCTCCTTAAAAAGTATGTTATAGTTAAGTAAGATTAAGCAATGCATTATCTAGTAGCTTTGATTGGTTGATTTGAATTGTGTGATTTTTTTTTTATTTATTTCTGATGAAGTTCATTATGATTCAAAGAATGAAAATGCTAAAACATCAGTGGTGATGGTGATATCCTTTCAGCCACCAGTGTTTTTGGAAATATTGATATCAGCTACATCTCAACAAGTGACATCACTGCTTGCAACACATTGTAACAGGTCATGTATTTCCTACCCATGCTTGTTGTTAAGTGGGAAGTAGAAAAGAGATATGCTAATTTGTAACATGCCATATTTTTTTTTTTGAGAATTTGAACATTTTAATAAGGGTGAAATCTGAGTTATCCCCATGCCTTGCACAGTTACACTCTCAATTGCTTGCTAAGAAAAACTGGTACCTAGTCTTAACTGGTTAATTAGATGTTTTCAGATCTGAATAATGCAGTTAATTAGTTCTTCTCAAATGTTTTACTTGCTTTACAGGGGAACATGCCCCTAAATCACATCAAAATGTAAGGTCTAACAATGTATCTTGGCTGAATGCTAATTTAAAAAGAACATAAAAAATCAGGGATAGACAAAACTGTCAATACCATATCTCACCCATTACCACTTATTAAATTAGCTAAAGTAGGTTTTAGTGATTTAATGATAAAATTGTTTAAAATGTACCTTATAGATTCATACTAAGCTAACTGCCCTTGCAAGCCATTTTAAGCCTAGCCAATTATCCCTTGTGAGACTCAAACCCTGTACCTTGTGTTTGTAAGGCAAACACCTTAACCATTAGGCCCCCCTCCCAACCTAATCTGCACACTCAACATACCCACCGGTGTAACACATATTCTTCTTTTCTACCCAGTACAGTAGAACCAAGGTCCATTTCTGTTCAACATCTTTATAAATGAAATGCATAAATATTGCATAAGACAGCAACATTATCCACTATGCAAATGACTCTACCTTATTATGTTCAGTGCCCTCTGTAATTTACTTTTAGAAAATAGTGCAATAAAAAATGCTTCTATAGACCAATAGCTTGTAAAGTCACAAGTTTGTCTAAACACCAAAAAGACAAAGATAACACTCTTTACCTCCAGTCCTTCAAAGGGAAACCATAAAGAAATGAAAACTGGCTCGCAAAATAACAGTGCATTAGAATGAGGAATTGCAAATATGTTTGTAGGAGCCATCATTAACCAGCATTTAAAATTTGGCCAACATAATTTGTTAATGAAAAAAATGAAAAATGTGGATCATTACACAAAGCTATACCATACTTTATAGGCTTCAGTCATTTGACTATTGCTTGATTACTCCATTGACCCAGCTATGTTCCAACTATGCTAATAAATATCCATTCAACCCACATAAAAATACAAAAAACTAAATATACAACAAATTTCCAAAGGAGAACCTGTCACTGTATCTGTCCAAATTAAATAAATAAAATGTCTAGAAATACAAAGTACATTGACTCCCTCCCATTTAAAATTATCCCACAGCATCCTTTATATTGCAAGGATCCTGCCTTGCAACACTTTATTTGGAAATCTACTCCTGCTATACAGCTCCAATCTTAAACAGAGCATTCTACTAGTACAGAAATCAAACAGTCTCTAGTAAACATTCCTATGTGGCAACTATGAAGCAAAAATCTGGAACTAGTACCAAATTGCATCAAAAAGAGCACGTTTGTGCAGCCATTGCATTGACACATAACTTTCGAGGTGGAAAAGATTGCCCCTCCCATGGGTGTATGTGGGGGTCATCTTGCATTTCATTTTTTTTCCCCGTTTTTCATCTGGGCAAGGTTATAACTGGATATCTGATAAAATATCTTGCAAAATGACAGTTCCATAGACTTGATGTGGTATAACCTCATTCAGCTATAAGTCAATAAGTTATAGTGGAAGTGCCTTATTTCCATGAGTATTTTACAGCATTCCATTTGCAGCAGTAGTAGAAGGAACTGACTATATATTCCAGTCTGATCTCAACCTACATCGATAATAAAACCTCAAACAAATACCTTTGAAACCTGCCTGTATATTTATTTGTAAAGAAAAGCAGTCACATGTTGGAAGTAGAACCATTGTTAGCCAACGTAATCTGTATCTTAAGGCTTGAATTGTGCTCACTGATCACCTGGATATATAATGTTTAATGACAGAATAATGTTCTTCTTTCAGCTTTTCCCAGTTAGGGGTTGCCACAGCAGAACTCCGGTCCGCTAATGATTGGCAGTAGATATTTACGGTGCCGAGGTGCCAGCTCGACGCCCAAACTTCAACAAAGGCACGCCCATTCATGCATGTCTTTCGAATGCCACTCGACCATGGGGAGGACATGCAGACTCCACACAGAGGATGCTCCAGCCAAGAATTGAACGGGGGAACCTCTTGTTGTGAATTGACAATGCTACCACTGCACCACCGTGGCTTCAATGACAGAATAATACTTAGTCAAGTTAGATGACTTCTAGTCACAGAAATACTTCTAAAACTTGCCTGACTTAATAGGTGGTATATTACATACAACATATATTGTATATGCTTGTAATCTAATCTTCTTGCAACTAGATCATGGTTAAAAAAAGATTGTATGATCCAACCCACTTACTTGATGAATGAATGAATGAATGAATGAATAAAAACATGAACGTCCTATCTTCTTATGTAGCTTGTGAATGAGCTCTTGTGATTCAGAAACCTCTGAACCTCCAACACTCACAAAAAGGCAGATCAGAAAGTCAAGAAAATGATAATTTTCAATACAACATCTATAAATGTACCTATCCTTCAGAAGGCCATTGTCTTTCCACAACTCATGGAAAATCTGGTAAAAATCTAGAACTTGGAATACATGAATACTTTAAAAAAAAGAGATTTCATAGAATAACACACCAGATCACCTGTTCAACAGAGACACAATTAGATTTCTATAATTCCCTTCTTTTTGCATTAGGTAATACTTTCAATTAAAATATAAGACTTTATTATCTAGTTTTTGCACCTTATCAGGTTATATAACATGAACACTTACAAAATCATACAATTAGATTTCGATCATTCCCTTCTTTTTGCATTAGGGAACACTTTCAATTAAAATATCAAAGAATAACTTAAATCCGAAGCACTCATATCTCTCCATCTTTCTGTCACTTATTAAATGCATCATTTTGGTTTGACCCTGTCATGTGATCATGGCATTGGCAAAATGGAGGGATTTGTATGCCTTGTATTCCTTAGGGCCATTTTATGGGGGCATTGGCATTCCTACTAGGGTCCCTCTTGACAAATCTTGTCTGACAGAAAAGAGTAACAGGCAAATATGAATCAAAAATCTTACACATTATTTAGCCTCATTAGCAACATGGATACTAGGAACCACCTCTGAAACTAGACACAGGAGTAATGTTCCTCAGTGAGTGCCTGAAGTGTGGGCAACCTATGTAGTATCTCAGTTCATAGAAATAGCTTCCAGTTACCTTATTCACTTAAAAACAGCAATGTGAATGATAGGAGTTGGTAAATTAAGATAGCCTAGTCAATGGCAAAGGAAAATGGCTGTTAGGACATATAATATACCTTATTGTGGGGGTTAGAGGTGGAGATTATGCCAGACAGTGAAAACTACCAGCTAGACTTAGCTGGGCTTACTTTAAAACACAACTGTAGACTCACTTCATGAGTGCATACTCTGAATATTACTACGTTTTTGGGTGTGGAGATGATCAGGAGCTCTTTAAGTGCATACTGTACAGTTGAAGTTTATGCTAATACATGAAAAGGGTACCTCAGTTTGAATAGCACTTGTACAAAGGTAAGCTCTATATGTTAATTGTACATGTGTACCTAACAGTTATTTTGGAGTTTTGGCTTTCATAGTATCACCTACTGACTCGCAAGTTATAAAGGGAGACTTTGTCTTCCTCTCGGATAACTATGGATACAAACACGCGCACACACACACACACACACACACACACACACACACACACACACACACACACACACACAGACCCTTAGTTTTCTACCTTACTTCATTCCCCACCAGATCGTCCTGCAGTAGTAAATCGCTCGCCCTGTACTTCATTCCATTCTGTAGCTGATAATCCAGTAATTTCTTCCTACAGCAGTAAATTGCAAATTTCCCGCTTGCTTGCATTTGAGTCAGCTGGAAATGCGTGAGCTCTTTCAGCCAGCCGGAAATGCCTTCAGCTCAATTCCGAAAGGCTGAAACAAAGAGGAAAAAAAAATCGGATGGATCTGCTGCAAAAGTGGGGGGGAGGCGCCTCTTCCCCCTCGCTCTATGGTTCCGGCGCCTGTGGGTCAGAGACCTCCACTGAAAATAGGTCGTTGGGCCCAGTGGACTTTCCTGGTCAACAAATTTTATTTATTTATTTATTTATTTATTTGCAATTTGTTTACTGGGGAAATCCACTGTGCCGAACTGACCCATTTTCAGTGGAGGCCCGGGGAGAAAAGCTCCAAGATGCATTATACAATTTAGATACAAATGATAGTTAATATTAAAGATCTTGTGTAGAATAGTTACTCATAAATGCATTCAATATCATGCATAGTTAACAAATTCATTAAGCTTGAAGGTAGGGATCACACAGTTTCATTTGAGGAAAACAGATATGGGTTAGGTGTGGAAACAGTTTACATACAAACCTTTTAAGAAAATGTAAATACGCTTTACATACACTCATCAACAGTAGAATGCTATTTACAATATTTACAAGGTTGGGCTGTGTGAGGGTAGCTGTAGGAGGTGAGAGCTTAGAGAGAAGCTATAGAAATTCTTGAGAGCTTAGATAGGCTCATAGGAAGATAACTATGAGACTTGTAGAGCTTGGGAACCAGAGCGAGAACCCCTTGGATTAGGTTGGGTGAAGGCAAGTACATTTCCATTTAGTGGACAGGTGTTTGAATAGTTGGGTTTTGAAGTTTTCTGAGTTTGGTATAGTTCTTAGTGTGGAGGGAAGGGAATTCCATTCTTTGCTTAGTGAGAAAGATAGGCAAAGTTAGCCAGCAGGACGTTTAGGTTTATGGATAGTAATTAAGTTCTGATTTTCAGATCTGAGAGCTCTGTTGGATGTATAAATGGGAAGGATGTTAGTTAGAGCAGGACATTTTGTTGGGTGAAATATGAGTCTATGTGCAGTAGTGAGTTGGAGATAGTCTAGGTAGTTTGGGAGTTCAAGCCAATTCAGGGATTGTAGGGTTAGGCAGTGATGGGTGGTATTTTTAGATTTAGAGTCAAATTTGGAGAATTTGTTGTAGCAGTTTTCTAGTTCAGAGTTGATAGAGGAGGACAGGTTGGTTAGGAGACGGGCTCTGTATAATAAGGAAGGAAGAAGATAAGTCGAGGCCAGAGTTTGCCTGGTAGAGTTGGAGAGAAAGCGATTATTCCTATACAGCATACCTAGCCTTTGGTGGGTTTTCTTAATATTTTGTTGAATATGAATATCAAACTTGAGGTGTTCATCTACAGTAATGCCAAGTAGTTTGGCAGAGGCGACTACCTCTATAGGTGAGTTGGTTTGACTATAGACTTTGAAGTTGTTTTTATCATAGGAGAGGGTCTTTACGGGAGGGAATAGTAGAATATTTGATTTATTTGCATTGAGAGAGGTGGTTTTGGCGCATCCAGTTTTCAGTTGTTGAGAAGGCAGTTTAGGTTTTAGTCAGCAATTCAGAGAGGTTTGAGGCAGAGCAGACTAAGGTTGAATCGTCTGCTTATTGAATGATTTTAGCATCAGGAATAGCAGTGTGAACGTTATTGATGAAGATGTTAAAAAGCATTGGCCCAAGGATGGATCCCTGTGGTACGCCAGTTGGGGTAGGTAGGAAGGAAGAGATGGAGTTCTTCCATTTGACTGCCTGTGATCTGTCTGATAGATAGCTGGAGAACCAGGATAAAGCATTATATGAGAGATTAAGGTTTGAGAGATGACAGAGAAGGTGCTTGTGGAAACAGTGTCAAAGGCTTTAGACAGATCGAGTAAAACAGTAGAAACTAAGTGGCCTGAATCTCGGGCTTGATTGACAGTTTCTAGGAAAGAGAGTAGAGTGGTTATTGTGCTATGGCCTGGACGGAAGCCATGCTGGGTAGGAGTGAGAAGATTGTTTTGGTTCAGGAAAGGCATAAGTTGGAGGTGGATGCATTTTTCTAGGATTTTGGAGATTGGTGAGAGCAAAGCAATGGGGTGAAAGTTTGAGATGCTGCTATTTTTGCCTTCTTTATGAAGAGGAAGAATATAAGCTGAGTGCCAGAGTTTGGAGACATGTGTTTCTTTTATGGATTGGTTGATAATGATGCTGATTTGGGAGTGCAATGCCATCAGCAGCACATTTTAGGAAGGAAGAGGGAATATTGCCTAAAGCGTTATAGCAAGGTTTAAGTTTGGACAACATTTTTTTTATAAAGTTAGTGGAGATGGGTTTGAATTCAAACAGATGAGGTGAGTTAGAAGGGGGAGAGTGTAGAGCAGTTGGGTTATTATTGGGAAATGTCTTGGTGAGGGTAGTAATAGTGTCTATGAAAAATGAGTTAAATTCAGAGTCTAGTTCGAGATCAGATTTACTTGGGTCAGGACAGGGATTATTCTTGGAGCCTGGATTGAGGAGTGAGTTTACTGAGTTCTGGAATTTTTGGGGTGTTTTATTGTTATTGGACTGAAGTTTGATATAGTAGGATTTTTTTGTCTTTGGTGATTAGTCGTTTTGCACGTTTGCGGAGCTGTTTATATTAGAGCAAGGTATTGTCCAGTTTATTGTTTTGGTAAAGCTTCCATAGTTTGTCTCTGTAGTGCATAATCTGTTTTGTCTCTTTGGATAGCCAAGGAGCAGTTTTAGTTTTTATCCTTTTGTTTCTTAGTGGGACTAGTGAGTTTAAAGTATCAAGGAAGACAGAGTTGAAGTATTCTATAGCAGTGCCAAGAGGAAGGATGTTTAAAATTTGCCAGTTCATTTGTTTGAAAGTATTTGAGAAAGTAGTTGGGTTGAAGCTACTGAGGTTACGAGTTTGAATGTACTGATGCTGGTGTGGGGAGGAACTAGTTGAGCGATGCATGAAGGCTGGGAGGTGGTCGCTAAAGGTATCAGGAATTGTGCCAGAATTTGTTATTTCATTTGGATCTAAGACTAGGATCCAATCTATAGTGGATCTGAGATGGTTTATTTTGTTAGGTTGAGGGGTGGAGAGGATTATTTGAGTGAAGTTATAGAGGTTAATGGATAGGGAGGGAGAGGGTCAATTGATTTTATTCCAGTCAATATTCACATCACCAAGGATATAAGTTTCAAAGTTAATTTCAATAGAGGCCCATAGGAGAATATTTTTGAGTGTAGAGATATTGTTACAAGGTGAGAGATATAGGGCAATGATGCAGATATGTTTAAGTTTATTTAGTTTTAGAATTCCAGCAGTTAGTTCAGTGTTCTGGAATTGAGGAATTGGAATTGGGAGGGGAATTAAGGTAAGAAGGTTGGAGTAGACTAAGGCAGTGCCTCCACCTTTTTTATTTAGTCGGTCATTTCTGAGACAATGAAATCCTGGGGGCAGAATCTCAGAGTTGGAGATATAGGGCTTGAACCAGGTTTCAGAGATGGCTAAGATATCTTGTTGGTTATGGCTTAACCAAGCTTGAAATTGGTGTACTTTGTTGTTTAGACTTTGTGCATTCATTGCAAAAATCTTTAGGGTGTTGAGATAGGAGGAAGAGGGTAAGGGATGAGTGTTGTTAATAAAGGATGTAGGACCAGGGTTAGGATGGATATCACCAGCTTGGACTAGGTTGTTGAAGGAGATATCCTTTAGCCATATTGGTCTGCCAGGCATGAATTTTGGTAGATTGTAGATTGGAGCAAGTGACATTATCTTGACTTTAGAGGAGAAGAGTTTAGGGTGGAATAGGTGCAGAGGGTTGGACTGAATGAGAGAAGAGGAGATAGAGTGGAAATGGGAGTAAGAGTGAGGGGGAAGGTGGGTTTGTATGGTAGTTGTCTTTGTAGGTGGTATTGGACAAGCATAGGTGAAATATGAGGTAGCATAGTATAAGGGAAGTAGGAACAGAAAGAGGAGGCTGGGGGACTGAAGGGTGTGATAACTTGAGGAGAACATGTTGGAGCAAAGAAATAGTGGTATGAGTGGTTAGGAAAATAGAGAAGGCTATGAAGAAGAAAGGGTTTAAAAAGTGATGGAGGTATTCTAGAGATTTAAGGAAAGAGGAGGGGACTATAATTATTGGGTGGAGTACAGATTACAGAGTTTAAGAAGGATGGCTATAGGTGGGAGGAGTAATGAGGGGAGAGCTGGTATTGGGTAATTAGGCTGAGAGGGTGGGGTAAGATAGGAATAAAGCTAGGAGTACTGGGGGCATGTGGGAAATGGGGGCAGGGTAGGGGAGCAGAGTGAGCCTGTAGGGCGAACAGAGCAGGAAAGAACACTAGAAGAGAGTATGGCAGAAAAAGTATGAGCAAAGAGCAGTCAATAAATAAAAAAAATTAATAAGAAATATAAATAATTTGAGCAAAGGTCATTATTTAACAGTATGCTTTTTCAAATACACATTCCATATGCATTAATAGTGGATTGTATTCACATGGAAAGGTTTAAATGCAGAATGCATTGGCGACTGGCTGCTACTGCAGTTGTTGTTATGGCAGAAATATGGCAGTTTTTCTTAATTTGGGTGACAGCAAACTTTAGCATGGAAACCCCAAACACAGTTTATCCCATATTACAGTAATAATACATGTGGGCATTAGTTCTGCATGATACATTCATGTCTTTTTATGTATATATATATATATATATATATATATATATATATATATATATATATATATGTGTGTGTGTGTGTGTGTGTGTGTGTGTGTGTGTGTGTGTGTGTGTGTATGTGTGTATGTGTATCTATATCATCATCTACAGAGGCAACCTTCTTAATCTTGAATGGCCGGCATACGAGCTTTTAGCTGCAATGAGGTTATATTTCGAAAAGCTCTGTACCACATCAAAGAAGTCAGCAATGTAATGAGCCATTCAAATAAAACTGTTTGTAGTTACAATTAAGCATATGATGTATCTCAGTTATGGACACAAATCACACCATTCTTAAGCATGACTTGGTAGACCTTGACCCATAAGGACAACACTAAGAAACCCACAATACCAACTTCTGCTATGAGCAATAGTAGCACAATGTTACACATTGCAGGTTTATTATTAATTAATTTATTTACATTTGTTTACCGGGAAAGTCCGACTAGGCTAGAAGCCCATTTTCAATGGAGGCCCGGGGAGAAAAGCTCCACAAAAATATAAGCAATATGCAATAATTAGATAGTACAATAGTATACATACAGTAAGATCCAGAATACATGTCTTCTAGTTAGTCTAAACAAAGTAGCATTCAATACAGTTTTCTAGTAAATACAGGTTCAAAAAGAAAAACAAGCATTTCAGTGAAGATCACTGTGAGAAAAAATAAAGTTAGTAGTGTGTACATATTAAATAATAGTTATGAACAAATCAGATTTCCTTTATATATATTTATTTTTGAGTAGTAATAAACACTGAGAAAAAAGGAGAACATGTGGTAAGGAGTGGGCAGTGTGTTGGGAGAGTTAGATATATCTTGTCAGTCAAGTTTGGCACAGGAGCAATGCCAGTTCTTGGATAGATGTTCAAATAGTAGTTGTTTAAAAATGTAGACTCAGGTATGTTTTAGAGGGTGTGGTGTAGAGAGTTCCATAATTTGGCTATTTGATTTGAGAATAGGGCTTTACCATGAGTGTTGTTAGCTTTGTTTACTGTGAGAATGTTTCTGTCTGCAGATCGACTTTGTGGGCATGAGTAGGGAACAACAATTTCCTTGAGGGATGGGCAACTGTCAGGATGGAAAATGATATTGTGTGTGAATTTAAGTTGGTAGAGATGAAGGAGGTTAGGTAGCTCAAGCCAATTTAATTTATGTAGAGCAATACAATGGTGGGTTTGGTGGGGAAGG
This sequence comes from Protopterus annectens, assembly GCF_019279795.1. NCBI lineage: Eukaryota > Metazoa > Chordata > Ceratodontiformes > Protopteridae > Protopterus > Protopterus annectens. The sequence continues at coordinate 438,026,780 of NC_056732.1, read as the reverse complement.
TTGGCTCCGAAATTGGCTATTTTGTTGTAGTAAGTTTCCAGTTTGGTTAAGTCTGATTTTTTTTAAGTTGGTAAAGATGGGGAAATCATATAGGAATGTAAAGAGGAGGAAGGTCCTGAATATGGCTAGTCTGGTATTGTCAATGAGGAATGGCTTGCTTCTGTACAGTGAGACAAGTTTTATGTGAAATTTCTTAATTGTGATGGCTATGGTTTGGTCAAATCTGAGTTTGTTGTTGATTTTCACTCCAAGTAGTTTTGTATGATCAACTGGTTGGATGACTGTGTTGTTTGCCGAGAGAATGGTGAAAGGAGGGGTGGTCAGTGATTGTTTGTTACTGGTAAATAGCATTAACTGTGTCTTTTTGGGGGTGAGGATTAGTTGTGATTTACTTAGATATGTTTCTATATCATTAAAAGCTTGTTGGGCTACTATTTGTAGGTATGGTAAGGTATCTGCTGAGCAGATTAAAGTTGAATCATCCTCATACTGAACTACATTAGAAAGTGTTGTGGATGAGGCTAGATCATTAGAGAAGATGGTGAAAAGAAGGGGTCCTAGTATGGACCGTTGGGGGACTCCAGCTGAGACAGGCAGAAGTAGTGAGAGTTCAGATTTCCATCATACTGCTTATTGTCTGTCAGAAAGATAGCTTAGGAACCAGGAGAGGGAAGTCTTTGATAGGTTTAGTGAGGCTAGAATGCTAAGTAGTTTCTGATGGGAGACAGTGTAGCATGCTTTTGACATGTCTAAGAAGACTGATGCCACTTGCTGGTTTGAATTTCTCAGTTGGTTGATAGTGTTAGAGAAATTAATTAGGGCTGTGCTGGTGCTGTGTTTTGGTTTGAAACCCTGTTGGGAGGAAGAGATAAGGTTGTGAGATTACAGGTATTGTAGTAATTGAGTGTGGATATATTTTTCCAGAATTTTGACGCAGGGGAAAAGGATGGCTATGGGTCTGTAATTGTTTAATTCTGTTGATGTTCCTCCTTTATGTAGAGGGGTGATACAGGAAATTTTCCATCATTTTGGGACATACTCTTCTGCTATAGACCTATTTACCAGAATGGAGATAGGGAGAGCTATGGCATCAGCTGACAGTTTGAGGTACTCATTGGGGAGTTGGTCAGCTGCTAAGCATTGTTCTTATGATGTTAGTTGGGACAGGTTTGAGGTCAAAAAAGTTGTTGTTAGTTTCCACATTAGGTGGAAGAGACAGAGGGGTGGAATTGATCCCTGTACCTAAGGATAGCATGGTGATTATAAAGTAGGTGTTGATTTGTCAGGCAATACTCACGCTTTGGTTATTGGTTGTTGGTTCTAGGGTTGTAGCTTTACCTGGGTGGAGGAGTGAGTTAACTACTTGCCAGAACTTTTTGGGATTGTTTTCATATATGTTTTATATAGTTGTATAATATGTTTTTTTTGTCTAGTTTGAGTTTTTTTTTTTTTTGATTGCAGAGCTGCTGGTATGCTAGCAGAGTTTTATTGTATTTTGTTTTTGGTATTGATACCAGGTTTTGACCCTTAGTTTTTGAAGTTTAATGGTTTCTTTTGGTATCCAGGACAATCTCTTATTTTTAACATGACGCATATGAGTTGGTGCTAAGCTATTTAGAAAGCTAGAAATGTGTCATTGAAGTATGTTACAGCCTGGTCAAGTTGGAGATGATGGAGTGGTGTCCAGTTGCATTTATTGAGCATGTCTGTGAATGCTTCATTGGAGAAGTTGTTGGTATTTCGTATGACTTTGTAAACTATGGTTCTGGGTGAGTTGAGCTGATGATGGATTAAGTAGGTAGGTCTATGGTCTTCAATTATTTGGAAGGCATCCAGAGAGATAGTTGTGGGTGGTACTGTTGATAAGTGACCAGTCTAAGAGATTCCCTTTTGCTATGTTTATCTATTCGAGTGGAAAACTGGATTGTTTGGGAGAAACCATGTAGATTTATAAAGGTAGAGGGGTTATCACCAGTTCAAGTGTTCCAGTCTAAATTGAAGTTGCCTGTAATAATGGTTTCATAGGTGTAGGTTAAGGCTGTCCAGGCTATGAGTTCCTCAATGGCAGTGTGAGTATTATTGGGAGGTATGTAAGTGGCTATTATGATAATATTTTTTGGGTTGATTCTGAGCCGTGTTACTAGAACTTCAAAGTTGTTATCATAAGGGTATTTGATGGGTAGATAGTCTATGCTTAGGATATGTTTGTAAAAGATTGAAACCCCACCACCCTTCTTCCTGATCCTTTCTAACCTGTGTACACTATAACCTTGTGGAAGTATGTCTGGGTCTCTTATAAGGGGTTTTAGCCATATTTCTGTTGCTATAAGAATGTATGGTGAGTATTGTGCAATAACTGCATGAAAGTCTGTGATCTTGTTAACTAGGCTTCTAAGGTTCATGTTAAGAATGAGAAGGTCTGTAGTTTTAATGTATGGAAGGGGTGGAATGGTAGCCATGATGATATGTTGTGCAGTATGTGGCCCGGGATTGGGGTGTATATCACCACTACGGAGAATCTCTGGTAATATAAATGCATGTTTGTCTGACAATTAGGAGAGTATGTGAAGGTGTTTGCTGAAGTGGTTAGTGATATTACTGACAACTACATGTTTGAAGTGGAAGTATGCAATAGGTGTGTGATTGTAGATTTAGGAAGAGATGGCAAGGTAGGAGAGTGAGGAGTGGATGGTATTAGTATAATGTAGTGTGGGGCTATGGACATGTTGTATCTGTAGGTGACTGTAGGATGTTAGATAGTATGCAGACAGCAGGAAAGGTATAGAGTATGGGCAGGAGAAAGACCATGTTGTGTATTCCTTTTTAAATTTGGTTACCTGGATGGTGTGATGAAGATATAGGGAAAGAGGAGTGTTGGTGTAGTGTGGTGGGAGTAGTGTGATTAATGACAGTTGCAATTAAGTTGTGAGGAGAGGGAGGAGTGTTACAAATAGTTTTATTGGTTAACTGAGGTGTGACTGGCAGGTGGAGGCTGATTCTTGATTAGGGGAATAGTTAGTATTGGTATAAGTCTAGATGATGCAGGGGTGTGTGGGAATGGGGGTAGGGTGGATGAACAGAGCAGGCTGGCCTCCCCCTCACAGAAGAGTGCAAAGAAAAACAATCATTATGAGAAGTGGAAGCCTTGGAGCTATAAGGTAAGTGAAAGCAAGGAAGAGTTAGAGACAGAAAGGTTGGAGTTTAAGCAGATAGTTGCAGACACATTACTTTTATGGCCTTGGTGTGTATGTAAAACAAAGGAAGGCAAATCTATCTGGGGACAAAATACACCAAGTAAATGGTATTAGCCTTACTTTACAGGAATTCTAATGGGGAGGCAGATTTAGTTGAGACAAGATACAGGATGTATATTGTTAGTTGTACTACTTAGTGGCAAGAGACAAAGCTACAGTTGCCTGGGGTGGGGGTGGGGAGCCCTTGCAGCTGTGCATGCCGGCCAAAGCAATGTTTGAAACTAACTATCAAAAGTAACAAATATGCTATAAAATAGAAATGTAAACAACCAGTCATAATGTTTAAAACATAACTATTAAGGACCAAATCTGCTAATAACAAGAAACTATAAACATCCAGTCACCTATGCAGACTTGTCTGGTGGATGTCCTTATTAAAATGTGTTACTCTTGGCTTGCAATAACTGTAGTGTAGCAGTGGTTCTATTTGCCAATGTTGCAGTTGCTGAGGGAGGAAGAACCCGAGCTGTGCTGATACAGGCAAACCAAGTGTGCTATGCATACTTGTCTGGTGGGTATCCTTAATAAAAGGTGTTACTATTAGCTTGCTGTAACTCTTGTAACCTTTAACTTCTTACCTCTTCTGGATTCTAACTCTTAACAACCTTCAAAGTTGCTTGATGCATACAAAATAATGGGGCAGCTTGAAACAAGTGTTTTTTGCAGGAACTCACCTAGCCCCATATACAAGGAAAGTCTTCTACACCCCCTGAACTTATACTACCTATACATACCAACTCTACAGCAACTCAAAAGTGGGAAAGGGAGAATGTCCTCCAAGTCAATGCACAGTGGTCTTTGGCAAACACTTGCTTTACTCTAGAAGGAGTGAATAAGTTATTTCTGAGATCAACAATACATGGGTAAACACTATATTACTGTACTTGAAAAATAGCCTAGAATTTTGAATTTTTAATGCAGTTTATTATGTCTACATGTCCACTGTTGCTCAGTGTTTGCGTTTTATCCAGCACTTTCTTAGTAGTATTTCAGGGATAACTTCAAATATAGTGTTCAACACCACAATTGTAATTATTAATGTGTCACCACTCAAATAGACCTAGCACTAAATGTACTATGCAGACCATTCTAGGGATCTGTATAAGAAATAGATAGACTCCTGTTTCACATTCATAAATCATTTTCCATTTATTCATTAAAGAAATAGACATGCTGGCTATGACTTACCACCGACTACCATTCCTCAGTTTTAAAATAATGCCCAGCATTTTGCAGCCCTTTAACCTCTTTCTAGAGGAAACATTTACCAGGATCATAATCAGTCCATCTCTCACTTCATGCCTCAACATATCATAATAAAAGACACACTGGGAAAAACATTATACTCTCATCTTAGTCAACTAAGTAGGCTGTCAGACATTAAGCCACTTATGTGAAAGCAAATAAGGTATACCGCTATTGCTCTTAAGTCCTCCAGCATAGAAGTACCATATATGTTAAATAACCTTAAATACAGTAATATCTCACTGTAAGGAAATGGTGTATCGTGTGGTGTATATTCCTTCTAAAATGAAGTCTGATTAAAGATGTCATAGAAACCAAAACATGTGGTGTCAGAGTAGAGAAATATAGCTGTAGGAATGAAGAAATATGTGTTTTCAAGAATTTGTGACAGGAAATGAAGTACAATTCACAGCAGAAAAATTCACCTGCTGCAACTACCAGCAATCTGGCAATTTAGCAGAAGACTATAAAGCTGGGATCCAAAATTTAGATTTTTTTTCCTAACTGTGAGTGGAATGGAGGGAGAAGCCTGAAAAGGTACAGTGTGCCATATTTCTACATATTGCTGGAGAAGAAGCATTGAAGGTACTAATGATTTTTTTTCTTTCCTACTTTATTTGTTCATGTAAGAAATGCTTTAAATCATGTAAATAAGCTCATGTATAAATGTTTTTATTCTACAATTAGAAAAGTACATAATGTGTAACGTAAATGTGGAGCTGTTCTCCCGGGACTCAGCTGAAAATGTTTTTTTACCATGTTAGACTTTTTCCTATCAACAAAAACAAACAAATTTCTCAAATAGAAGAAAGATAAAATGTATAATTTAGAGAGACATTATTGTGAGCTCAGAAAGAGCTTCTTATTTATTCATTATTTACAACAGCGTATGATGCTACAGAAGATGTAAATGCTTGTGATACTAAGCTAAGTAATCCAGCAAAAGGCTCTGTATGAAGAGTTGCTTGATTCATTAGTAAGAAACACAATAGTCTGTGGTGTAGGGAAAAAGAAATCAAACAAGTGGCAAACTTTTAAGGGAAGGAGACTGAACTTATAAAATATTGTAGATTTATACAGGACGATATACTGCATGAAATGTGGACAAGCCAAACATTTTTTTGATGTATACAAGTCTAGGAAGGTCAAAAAACTATTTTGTGGTCAACTGAAACAAACAAAGCAAATTTGCAAACTCTAATGTGTGTAATACCTAAACTGACCTACGTAAGACAGAAAGCAATTTGTGAATGCAGTTGATTTTTATATTGAGACTTTGTTCTTACTTTTTTCATTCACCTTAGAAATTCTAAAGATGTACCAATGCAAACATCACTGGAAAGAAAAGATATGCATATTTGGTATATTTATTACATTTATAGCAGATACCTGGGCTCATTGTAGCACTGTCATGGATAGTTCATTTACTCAACTGGGCTTGAGAAATTGAGAAATTCCCCGAGTCCAACATTTCATTAGTAACTAACACTTGATCAGATTAAGCTGTATTTTAGGTACCAAAACAAACAAAAAAATCTTATTTTATGGTGCGCTAGTTCAGCAACCTAACATATTGAAAAACATCCCAACCACTCACGTTAAGAGCTGCAGTTTAATGGTCCTGTATCTGTGATACAGTATTTTGCAATTCAGAGAAATATTAGCCACATTGAATAAAGACCTCATTATAGGCTAATTTGCATGTTTCTGAATTATCTTAAAAGTGCAGATCAGCACTTTCCTGCAGCAGTTAACAGGGTTGATGGCCGCATTGTGTTAGCACAGCAACCTGCCTCATTCACATTCTCATACAATGCACACATTCAAACAAACATACACTCACACACAGACACACACTCATATGCACCCAGATAGCTAATACCTGTCCCTGTGCTGTTAGAACATCCGCACTGTCTCTCCTTTCCTACCTTCATAAATCATGGATGATTTCAATCAGTCATTAATGCTATACAATAGAGTTTCAAGAAATAAATACATGGTAGTACAAAAACTGTTTTCTTAGCAATTTTTCTGACTTTATAGGAGATATAATTAAAATCTGTCTATGATTTTATCACACCATTAATTGTGGTTTTGTCTTAATATTTCCTGCCTTTCTCCTTTGTAAATCAAGAACTGCTGCAGGTATTCAATAATGTCTGAGATCCTCATTATAGGCTGAGAAAAACTCTGATATACTTATCAATTAGTTCAATGGGTTGATCCTGAGGTTTTTTGGGACATGGGTGCAGGGTTCAAATCCCTTTTCCCTCCATTTTTACTTTTTTTTTATGCGTTTTTTTTTTTATTCATGATATCCCTTGTGTCTAGTGGCGATGCAGAAGATTTATATCCTCTGTGGAATTGTATAGGATAAAAATCTTTTTTAGTGCCTTTTAAGGCATGCTATTCCAAGTATCCCTGGTGTGCAGTGGTTCACCACTGTATACTTTTTTTTGTTTTTTTTTGGTTAATTAAGTGCTGTTTAAGCATGCTGTATAAATTATCCCTGCTGATAGTGTTCTTCCCACAGCCCCCATTCTATTTAAGTGCAGGCCAAGCACGAGATCAAAGAGTTAGTCCTGGCATCTAGTGGCTTTCCCCACCCCTGATCCCAGTTTTGTTTAAGTGTCATTCGGGCATGAGATGAAAGAGTTGTACATCATATCTAGCTGTTCCTCCCACCAATCACCATTAATTTTAAGTGCCATAAAGGCACAAGTTTAAAGAGTTCTCCCTGATGTCTAGTGCTTCTCCCAACTCTTCGATCACTGTCAGATTTAAGTGTTATAAAGGCTCGAGTTTAAAGCGTTATTCCTGGTGGCTAGTCTTCCCTCAATCCCGTGATGCAGTGTTTACTCATTAATGCAGGGGAAAGTGGATGTATCACAGCCAACCCAACCAGTCTGCCCACGCACACACACACACAGACACACACACACACACACACACACACACACACACACACACACACACACACGCACACACATATATTCATACACACAAACACATAGCTAACCTACCCCCTAATTAGCCCCGCTACTGCTTCTCCCAGGCAGAGACACAAACTTATACATATACTCACACATGCAGCCCCCTCACTTACACACACCCCCCTACCACTGCCTACTCACTAAACTCGCAAGCACTTGTACTGTTCTGGGTGAACATGGCTAAAGTCAGTGCCGTGAGTGGCCAGGAGCATCCGTGCTAATTTCCACAGGCTGCATAAATGTTTTACTGACGGCATTTATGGGAGATAGCAGATGGGTAATTATCATATGCCTCTCGCCTGGAATGCCTCATTAGTATCTAGCACAGCCACTGAGAGAGTCCACTGCAGTACTGCATGTCTCAGTGCAAAAGCACTGTGATAGGGCTATCTCTGAATTTAAAAACATTACAGTTAGGTGTACACGTAGTTGTAATTTGTTTGAACTCAGCCCATAGTATTCAGATGCACTGCACTAGAGGGTTCAGAGACAATGATTTTTAAAGTCAAAGAGACAATTATTTGCTTAATTGTGTAGTCAGTTATTTATATGTTTGCAGCAATAGTGATTTACACATTCATACAGTTCAGAGCTTAAAGCTTCAGAAACAGAATATAGTGTGCAGTGATGTAAACATAATGCTGAGTTAGTTAAATGTGCAGATGAGCTAGCAGAATTTCTTCATCATATAGAAAACACAAAGACATTGGAATATAGACTTGATATAATACCTTTTATTAGACCAACATAAATTACTCAAACGTTCAAGCTGGCATGAGCCTTTCATCAAGAATTATTGAGTTACTGATGATAGCTACAGTGCTTAAGTATCTTCTTATGTATAGAAAACGATATTTGAAAATGCAAGTATGGAAAAAAATGTTCAGCTCAGACATTTCACATGTCCACATCTCAGAAACAGACTCTGTCTATTTTTCATTTTAGCCAGTTGGAAATAAATGATGTGTTTTCCTTTCCAGGCACAAGTAAGCCCTGTATCTAACATCAGTAACTTAATAACTCTTGACAAAGGGCTCATGCCATCTTGAGTAGTTACAACACATATATTGGTCCAATAAAAGGTATCCCATCAGATCTATGTTTCAGTAACTTTGTGTTTTCTGTTCATGGACAATACAGCATTTGCCAGTTTTTGCTTTCTTTATATAGAAAATGACTTAGAAATGCAGTTATTGAAAAATATGATACCCCTAGGAGGGTCTATATTATAACATCGAAGTTACGGAACATTGAATACAATATGGTCGACACCATATTGTCGAAGTTCCGTAACTTCGAAAAAAAAAATTCAAACTTTAAATTTTTACCCTAAGTAGGGGGGAAAGCCCCCTGAGCTCCCCACATGGGTGGCTGCACCCCCCCACCCCCTCGCTACTTAAATATACCAACTCCGAGACTGCACTACATTGCAGTAAACAGAAATCTCCCCTTACGGAGATTTCCGTTTACACGCTCGAGATTCTGAGTGTTCGATATTCTCGTGTCGACAATGTCAGATTCGACATTGTCGGCTTTCGAGAATATAATATAGAGCCATCTAGGATGGCTGAGTGCAAAGGAAAAAGTTCCATTACTAATTCAAATCCAATGCATCTACTGCATCCAAAAACATGAATCACATGTTCAAACCCAATACAATGATTGTGCTGGAGCAGCTCCATAATCTCATGTTAGTTAGAAATTACGATGCACACTTGGGAAGTGGTAAGTATAAAGAAAGGGCAAGTACTATTCATTGGGGTCTTGCTAGCAATGACCAGAGAGAGAGAGAGATTGAGTTGATAGTAAAAAAAAAAAAAAAAATTTGGACAGACCATGGAGTAAAGTTGCTCGAGATCTATTTCATTTCAAGGACAGCTAACATCTCGTGTATTAATTATGAGTATACTGTGGCCAGTAAGCTAAAATATACTTATTCACTGTCTTTAACATTGCTGAAATCAATTTTTCTTTAACAAGGTATTCCTGATACTGCAGATATTGGTTCACAGTTTGTAAGATAAGAAATTCAAGCTTCTCCACAACAGAAAACATTACATCATATTACAGTTTCACCAATATGTCCTCGAACAAATGTTTATGATTTGAGAGAGTTATTCCAACACTGAAGAACATCGGTGAGAAAATGTTCTGACAGCTCAAAGCAGGATCATTATATTAGGGTCTATATTAGAACACCGAACTTTCAAAATTTTGAGTGTTCTAATTGAAAAATGATATGGTGCTGCTTACTGTGATGGATTTGAAGTCTTCTTAAGACACTCAGTCTTGCTGGCTGGATTCTGCTGAAATCAAAGTCTGGTTATATTTGCATTCACAGTCTGTTGCATACAGAAACTTGCAGAATATACACTGATGAGAGAATATACTTTGCAGCATCAACTTAGAGCAGTAACAAATAACTTTATAATAAACCAGACGGACTAACGTTGCAGCTTAAAGTACTGTTCCACTTTACTTCTCATATAGTACAGATGATGTGAGAGATATAACATTTACCTCGGGACAAATGTGTCCCTACCAATAACCCTAACATAACTGGATTAATACAGATCTTTATATACAATTTTAGTCATGCACATACATATACATTTCCTCTTGGTATTCTATTTTGGAGAATTGCTCATCCTGTAGAAACAATACTGATTGTTGCAGATGCTGACACAAACTGCTGACTTAATGATATTATTTTTCAGCTTCCTTGTTTAACAATGTCTTGTCACATTTTTGCCGAATTTATAAGAGGCCAGTTTTTCTGACAGTGTGAACATCCTGTATTCTATTTGGATCTTTGTATAACAACATGTGTTCTTGTGCCAATGCTGATGTCCTGTTGTCCGTTCTTTTTATATGCAGAAAAACATGTTTTTTAAGGAAAACACACTGTCACAGTGTTCTTTAAAAGCAGATTTTGCATTTTTGCAATTGCATACATCCAGTTTTTAAGTCTGTAAGGGAAAAATGTCCATTCAGCAGATTCCTTATTTTCCAAGCCACAGTCATTTAGTATGGATGCTGATCACATATTACTAAACTCTGTTTCTGCATTTAAGCAAGCTTTATTTTATACCTTATTTATGTTACATATTTGTAACAGAATTACTTTCAATCTTAAAACCCTGTTGAGCATAATCTTACAATTCCCTCTTTTTATTTTAATGTACTCAAAACACTTTATACTGATATGTATTTTTGATTACATTATATAGAAAACACATTAAGAAACAAAACCTTTAGTCTTCTTTTGATACAAGTCAAAATGCAATTTTACACAGTTAATACAATAATATAAAAGTATTACTACCAAAACTGAATGTATTTAACACTTTTTTCTTTTGAAGACCATTCTGTGAAAATATTTCATCAATTATGGGCCGTGTCTGCTTTAATTTTATTTTTTAACTTGATTAATTTATTCTTTTGCAATTACAAAATTTAATTTATGACTTAGAACTGTTCCAGTAACTCTTTGCAACTGTTGAATTAACTATAAGAGACAAAAATTATGTGCTACTGCAAGCATTTATACACTGCTGAAAATATACAGTTTCAATGTCATTTTAACCATCACATTGTGGTCATGTCTCTGAACTGCCCATTAATATCTTGGTTGACAGTGAAGTGAACATAATACTTGAGGATTTAAAAAAATGATTTATACACTAAAGAATGCTATGTACATATTAGTCCATTAGCTGTATAAATACACTATTTAATATAATTTTCCTCTAACTGGGGTAAAACCAGTGATATTACAACTTGACAAATTACTTTTGAACTTATTACAATGTATCATGTACAGTATGTATTTACACAGACTGTTTGCTATTTATGCATTTCAGTCTAGTAGGTACCCTGAACCCATTTTTTTTAAACATGGTTTTTATTACACATATTCATTACTAGATATTAATTTCATTTGTACTGAATTCTTCTGCATTTGTACATACGACTATCATTTGTACTGAAGTTTTCTGCATCTGTACATACAAAGACTATAAAGTACATTTAGTCTAATCTTACAAATTTAATAACATTAAAATTAAGCAAAATCTTGGAAAATGTTTATGTATCTTTAGAAATATTTAGTGGAATTGGCACCAAAGGCATATGTCCTGTTATTTTAAACTACATACTCAGCAATTAGAAACATTCATGCTTTTTATACCAACATTGTTTTGCCAAAAACATATTAAAATAGTGAATAGTGACCAGTCTTGTTCAATTTTTTACATATCTTTACTCTCTCTTGTATAGCTGTAATAAAGCAATTTTAGGCCATCTCTTGTTCTTTAAACCATCTCTTGTATAGCTTTACAGTTTAACATGTTGTAAATACAATTTAATACTAAACAATACAATAATAACCATTATGATAGCTATTAACAACTTGTAAAATATCTTATCCTGTCAGGTTTAATCCAGTTTACCAGTATTTCTAATACACTAATACCTATTTTTCCCTCCCCCCTAAAAGAGTATTGTCAAGAAGGAATGAGATATTTCTTCCTGTAGCTCTATTTTAGACCCTTGTGCAGTACTGCTTATACAGTCAGTGTAAAACTGAGAAAGTACTCCCTCCCCCTGTAGTATACAGCAGTATTGTTTAGTTGCTTTAGAATGTACACCAGCCCAATACTTTGGCCACACATCTGCTCCACTAGGCTACCAAACTATAGACCCCTGTCTGATTTGATCATTTTTATAAAGCTTTTGCTGTTTATTACCACTAGTAGGTATTTACACCCTCCTGCACAATTGATTTGAACTGTATGTATACTATAGCCCATTTGCTGGCTGTACTTGATGCAACTGAGTTTTTTTTTCTTTTCTTTTACTTTTAACATTTACTTATAAACAGATTATCAGTGACATATATGCACAATTGTGACATTTTAATACAATTACCAAATAGTGTTGCCTATAAACATTTTAACAATTATGTTTTAATAACAATGATGCTTTAGAAAAACTCAAGCTACTTGACTGGCAATTAGTCTTGCTTTTGATGATGTTTTACAACATTTCCTGTAACTATTTATTCAGCATGGGAAGGTCTGAGCTCACATTTTATACTCTATAAACTATAGTTAATTCTTTTAGCATTTTTCCTTTAATTTGATTGTGATTTGCATAACTGTGCATTTATACTACATAAATAGACATTATTTTACAATTAGCTTACATGGATTTTAGTATTTTTATTTATTTGACTGCTCTGCCATTCATTTTACAAAGACTGTTTGACTAATACCATCTGTGATTTTATTTCTTTTTAAAATTCAGAACTTTAACTGGTGTGGTGTTACTATACAATTATATAAAAATTATAAAAAAACAAATAGATATTAGCTTAACTAACATATACTTATATTTAAATTATTTGTATATGCTATTGTCTGCCTGTTATTCTTGTGCATTGTAACAGATGTATTTTAGATGAAAAGAAAATACAAGCATGTCAGTCTCATGACTTTAAATCTTTAAGCATGTCAGTCTTGTGACTACTCTTATTAACTATTTTTATTTAATTTTATGCACTATATTTCATGTAACTATTTTTATTTAATTTTTATACACTAAAACTGTTGTGTACCTTTTGACTATGCTATTAGAATAGCAGTTATATGGTCTATTTTACTGTACCACTGATAAATATATTGCTTTAACTGAATGGAAGTGAAACATTTGAGAATGATTTGTCCAGACATCAGATCCTTCCATGTATGCTTAACCATTTTCAAAACACAAACATATTATAAAATATATATTTTTTGTACAGATCAGCTGTAGTTTCCTGTTCTCAGTCTCTGTCAGTTTAGCTAATTTATTTCCTTTATCCTGTAACTGCTGTTCAAGAGTTTCCAGTAATGTTGCATGGTCTGCCTGATATGTCTCAGGAACCTGTTCTGCTGAATCTAAAACTCCTATGCACTTTTGAAAAAATGTATGTATAACTTGTCTAAGCTTCCTGAACTCATTGTGTCTGTCTTTTAGAAGTTTATTACATTCTTTTGTAGCAAAATGTACTAGAGGTCTTATCAGTAACTGATTTGACTCACATGAGGTGACAGGACATAACTATTCAACATCTGAATATAATAGAAACACTTTACCCTTTGTTAATTCTTTATCATGAACAGATCTGTCTTCACAGTCTATTTTTTAGCAATATGATGCAATACTTTTTTATGGCATAATACACAAAATGCAGTTTTTGTTGAATCACACAATAAACATTTGTCATACCCCACATGGTTTTCTTTGAGGTAAAACTCAAATATTGTAATACATTTACATAATGCCTTAATATCAACCTGCCCTAATAAGGTTTTTCATTCACTAATGTGCTGTGTATACCAACATTGCAATTTACTAAAGCTTGGTTTATTCCTATACGAATTATGTCTACTAATAATACCCATACTGTCTAATAACATCCAAAATGTCTAATAATATGCAAACTGTCTAATAGCAACCATACTAAAAATATGACACAGAAAAAAGTCTTACCAGTTAGCAAGAAAACAGGGATCAGGCTGTTGTTGCTGATGGTTGGAAAATTTTCAGAGTCACTTGAGAAGCTGGTGAAGCACAACAGGCAGCGGACTGCTGTACAAAGTAGATATCCACCTTTTCTTGGAGAATTTATGGCACTGCGACTTGAACTTCAGTCTCAATCTGGATGTAGGCATCTAAAAAAGTTTACTACTGCAAGCTGCATAAACTGGAATACTTCTGTTTAGGATTTACACACACGTACAAATGTTAGTTACTGCAGTTTGACTGAAGTGACCCTCTGCAGGGCTTACCATCACTCCCCCTGTGTTTGAATGCAGATTTTAGGTTCAAATGCAGGCTAGCTTGCCATTGAAAAAGTATATGGTGCTGCTTACTGTGATAGATTTAAAGTCTTCTTAAGACACTCAGTCTTGCTGGCTGGATTCTGCTGAAATCAAAGTCTAGTTATATTTGCATTCACAGTCTGTTGCATACAGAAACTTGCAGAATAGACACTGATGAGAGAATATACTTTGCAGCATCAACTTAGAGCAGTAACAAATAACGTTTTATAATAAACCAGATGGACTAACATTGCAGCTTAAAGTACTGTTCCACTTTACTTCTCATATAGTACAGATGATGTGAGAGATATAACATTTACCTGGGGACAAATGTGTCCCTACCAATACCCCTAACATAACTGGATTAATACAGATCTTTATATACAATTTTAGTCATGCACATACATATACATTTCCTCTTGGTATTCTATTTTGGCGAATTGCTCATCCTGTAGAAACAATACTGATTGTTGCAGATGCTGATGCAAACTGCTGACTTAATGATATTATTTTTCAGCTTCCTTGTTTAACAATGTCTTGTCACATTTTTGCTGAATTTATAAGAGGCCAGCTTTTCTGACAGTGTGAACATCCTGTATTCTATTTGGATCTTTGTATAACAACATGTGTTCTTGTGCCAATGCTGATGTCCTGTTGTCCATTCTTTTTATATGCAGAAAAACATGTTTTTTAAGGAAAACACATTGTCACAGTGTTCTTTAAAAGCAGATTTTGCATTGTTGCTTTTGCATACATCCAGTTTTTAAGTCTGTAAGGGAAAAATGTCCATTCAGCAGATTCCTTATTTTCCAAGCCACAGTCATTTAGTATGGATGCTGATCACATATTACTAAACTCTGTTTCTGCATTTAAGCAAGCTTTATTTTATACCTTATTTGTGTTGCATATTTGTAACGAAATTACTTTCAACCTTAAAACCCTGTTGAGCATAATCTTACAATTCCCTCTTTCTATTTTAATGTACTCAAAACACTTTATACTGATATGTATTTTTGATCACATTATATAGAAAACACATTAAGAAACAAAACCTTTAGTCTTCTTTTGATACAAGTCAAAATGCAATTTTACACAGTTAATACAATAATATAAAAGTATTACTACCAAAACTGAATATATTTAACATTTTTTCTTTTTCAGATCATTCTGTGAAAATGTTTCATCAGTTACGGGCTGTGTCTGCTTTAATTTTATTTTTTAACTTGATTAATTTATTCTTTTGCAATTACAAAATTTAATTTATGACTTAGAACTGTTCCATTAACTCTTTGCAACTGTTGAATTAACTATAAGAGACAAGAATTATGTGCTACTGCAAGCATTTATACACTGCTGAAAATATACAGTTTCAATGTCATTTTAACCATCACATTGTGGTCATGTCTCTGAACTGCCCATTAATATCTTGGTTGACAGTGAAGTGAACATAATACTTGAGGATTAAAAAAAATGATTTATACACTAAAGAATGCTATATACATATTAGTCCATTAGCTGTATAAATACACTATTTAATATAATTTTCCTCTAACTGGGGTAAAACCAGTGATATTACAACTTGACAAATTACTTTTGAACTTATTACAATGTATCATGTACAGTATGTATTTACACAGACTGTTTGCTATTTATGCATTTCAGTCTAGTAGGTACCCTGAACCCATTTTTTTTAAACATGGCTTTTATTACACATATTCATTACTAGATATTAATTTCATTTGTAGTGAATTCTTCTGCATTTGTACATACAAAGACTATCATTTGTACTGAAGATTTCTGCGTTTGTACATACAAAGACTATAAAGTACATTTAGTCTAATCTTACAAATTTAACAACATTAAAATTAAGCAAAATCTTGAAAATGTTTATGTCTCTTTAGAAATATTTAGTGGAATTGGCACCAAAGGCATATGTCCTGTTATTTTAAACTACATACTCAGCAATTAGAAACATTCATGCTTTTTATACCAACATTGTTTTGCCAAAAACATATTAAAATAGTGAAAAGTGACCAGTCTTGTTCAATTTTTTACATATCTTTACTCTCTCTTGTATAGCTGTAATAAAGCAATTTTAGGCCATCTCTTGTTTTTTAAACCATCTCTTGTATAGCTTTACAGTTTAACATGTTGTAAATAAAATGTAATACTAAACAATACAATAATAACCATTATGATAGCTATTAACAACTTGTAAAATATCTTATCCTGTCAGGTTTAATCCAGTTTACCAGTATTTCTAATACACTAATACCTGTTTTTCCCTCCCCCCTAAAAGAGTATTGTCAAGAAGGAATGAGATATTTCTTCCTGTAGCTATATTTTAGACCCTTGTGCAGTACTGCTTATACAGTCAGTGTAAAACTGAGAAAGTACTCCCTCCCCCTGTAGTATACTGCAGTATTGTTTATTTGCTTTAGAATGTACACCAGCCCAATACTTTGGCCACACATCTGCTCCACTAGGCTACCAAACTATAGACCCCTGTCTGATTTGATCATTTTTATAAAGTTTTTGCTGTTTATTACCACTAGTAGGTATTTACACCCTCCTGCACAATTGATTTGAACTGTATGTATACTATAGTCCATTTGCTGGCTGTACTTGATGCAACTGAGTTTTTTTTTCTTTTCTTTTACTTTTAACATTTACTTACAGATTATCAGTGACATCTATGCACAATTGTGACATTTTATTACAATTACCAAATAGTGTTGCATATAAACATTTTAACAATTATGTTTTAATAACAATGATGCTTTAGAAAAACACAAGCTACTTGTCTGGCAATTAATCTTGCTTTTGATGATGTTTTACAACATTTCCTGTAACTATTTATTCAGCATGGGAAGGTCTGAGCTCACATTTTATACTCTATAAACTATAGTTAATTCTTTTAGCATTTTTCCTTTAATTTGATTGTGATTTGCATAACTGTGCATTTATACTACATAAATAGACATTATTTTACAATTAGCTTACATGGATTTTAGTATTTTTATTTATTTGACTGCTCTGCCATTCATTTTACAAAGACTGTTTGACTAATACCATCTGTGATTTTATTTCTTTTTAAAATTCAGAACTTTAACTGTTTGGTGTGGTGTTACTATACATTTATATAAAAATTGTAAAAAAACAAATAGATATTAGCTTAACTAACATATACTTATATTTACATTATTTGTATATGCTATTGTCTGCCTGTGATTCTTGTGCATTGTAACAGATGTATTTTAGATGAAAAGAAAATACATGCATGTCAGTCTCATGACTTTAAATCTTTAAGCATGTCAGTCTTGTGACTACTCTTATTAACTATTTTTATTTAATTTTATGCAGTATATTTCATGTAACTATTTTTATTTAATTTTTATACACTAAAACTGTTGTGTACCTTTTGACTATGCTATTAGAATAGCAGTTATATGGTCTATTTTACTGTACTATGTATTGCTTTAACTAAATGGAAGTGAAACATTTGAGAATGATTTGTCCAGACATCAGATCCTACCATGTATGCTTAACCATTTTCAAAACACAAACATATTATAAAATATATATTTTTTGTACAGATCAGCTGTAGTTTCCTGTTCTCAGTCTCTGTCAGTTTAGCTAATTTATTTCCTTTATCCTGTAACTGCTGTTCAAGAGTTTCCAGTAATGTTGCATGGTCTGCCTGATATGTCTCAGGAACCTGTTCTGCTGAATCTAAAACTCCTATGCACTTTTGAAAAAATGTATGTATAACTTGTCTAAGCTTCCTGAACTCATTGTGTCTGTCTTTTAGAAGTTTATTACATTCTTTTGTAGCAAAATGTACTAGAGGTCTTATCAGTAACTGATTTGACTCACATGAGGTGACAGGACATAACTGTTCAACATATGAATATAATAGAAACACTTTACCCTTTGTTAATTCTTTATCATGAACAGATCTGTCTTCACAGTCTATTTTTTTAGCAATATGATGCAATACTTTTTATGGCATAATACACAAAATGCAGTTTTTGTTGACTCACACAATAAACATTTGTCATACCCCACATGGTTTTCTTTGAGATACCACTCAAATATTGTAATACATTTGCATAATGCCTTAATATCAACCTGCCCTAATAATGTTTTACTTTCACTAATGTGCTGTGTATACCAACATTGCAATTTACTAAAGCTTGGTTTATTCCTACACAAATTATGTCTACTAATAATACCCATACTGTCTAATAACATCCACAATGTCTAATAATATGCAAACTGTCTAATAGCATCCATACTAAAAATGTGACACAGAAAAAAGTCTTACCAGTTAGCAAGAAAACAGGTGATCAGGCTGTTGTTGCTGATGGTTGGAAATTTTTCAGAGTCACTTGAGAAGCTGGTGAAGCACCAGCGGACTGCTGTACAAAGTAGATATCCACCTTTTCTTGGAGAATTTATGGCACTGCGACTTGAACTTCAGACTCATTCTGAATGTAGACATCTAAAAAAGTTTACCACTGCAAGCTGCATAAACTGGAATCCTTCTGTTTAGGATTTACACACACGTACAAATGTTAGTTACTGCAGTTTGACTGAAGTGACCCTTTGCAGGGCTTACCATCACTCCCCCTGTGTTTGAATGCAAATTTTAGGTTCAAATGCAGGGTAGCTCACCATTGAAAAAGTATATGGTGCTGCTTTCTGTGATAGATTTGAATTCTTCTTAAGACACTCAGTCTTGCTGGCTGGATTCTGCTGAAATCAAAGTCTGGTTATATTTGCATTCACAGTCTGTTGCATACAGAAACTTGCAGAATATACACTGATGAGAGAATATACTTTGCAGCATCAACTTAAAGCAGTAACAAATAACTTTTTATAATAAACCAGATGGACTAACGTTGCAGCTTAAAGTACTGTTCCACTTTACTTCTCATATAGTACAGATGATGTGAGAGATATAACATTTACCTGGGGACAAATGTGTCCCTACCAATACCCCTAACATAGCTGGATTAATACAGATCTTTATATACAATTTTAGTCATGCACATACATATTTTCTCTTGGTATTCTATTTTGGAGAATTGCTCATCCTGTAGAAACAATACTGATTGTTGCAGATGCTGATGCAAACTGCTGACTTAATGATATTATTTTTCAGCTTCCTTGTTTAACAATGTCTTGTCACATTTTTGCTGAATTTATAAGAGGCCAGCTTTTCTGACAGTGTGAACATCCTGTATTCTATTTGGATCTGTGTATAATAACATCTGTTCTTGTGCCAGTGCTGATGTCCTGTTGTCCATTCTTTTTATATGCAGAAAAAACATGTTTTTTAATGAAAATACATTGTCACAGTGTTCTTTAAAAGCAGATTTTGCATTTTTGCTCTTGCATACATCCTGTTTTTAAGTCTGTAAGGGAAAAATGTCCATTCAGCAGATTCCTTATTTTCCAAGCCACAGTCATTTAGTATGGATGCTGATCACATACTACTAAACTCTGTTTCTGCATTTAAGCAAGCTTTATTTTATACCTTATTTATATTACATATTTGTAACAGAATTACTTTCAGTCTTAAAACCCTGTTGAGCGTAATCTTACACTAATCTCAAACCCTATTAATCAAAAATTTAAAACATCAAACATAAAGAACAACAAATTTTTTCCTAGAGAAAAAAATTTGCTGTTCCAAAACACATACACACAATGCACGCACACCAAACAAACAGCAATCCACACACATACACCTAAACTCTTACACCTAACCCTACACTAAACTATACATACACCACTAACTATCCACTTACCTTAACCCAAACCCTAACCCTAAGAAACATCACTATCGCACAGTCACCTCACCCGCGCCCTAACCCTAACTCACCTACCCCGCCCTAACCCTCATGTCCACACAATCGCACACTTACCTGAACCCGACCAGTAACTTTCCACCACAGTGCTGAAAATACCGAAGGAACAGAAACGGACAACCAAATTCTTTCCCTAGGAAAAAAATTGGTTTTTTGTGTCTTCAATATTTTCACTTGATCTGGGAAACCACTGTCTAGCTCTTTTCTTAGATTTATTTATTCACCCACCAACCACTCACAATATCCTTATCAGTTATACCATCACCATTCAAGGTCATTCTGAAATCTTGAACAGGATAAATTAAGTATCAGGGAACAAATGAATAAAATAATTTTCTTTGTTTTTTCAAGCAACTGCAGATTTGTGGAGCTTAGACACTATCATGGATGATTAGGGAGTCCCTCTCTACTGTAGCCTTGGGTTTCCCAAGTACATAACACTTGCTATAGTTGTATAACAGCAAGAGTCATGCACAGTCTGCCTTCATGCCCACTAGTTCCAGTTCAGTCACATTATGAGATGACTACACTTTAGCTGTCTAATTGCGATCAAAAGAAAAAATAAATAAATAACAGGTACTTGATGAAGATTTACAATTCACTTATAGCAGCATCAGTTCCAGTGTTGTCACAGTGCCTTTTTTAGGCAAGGTTCAAATGACAAATTCACCACCGTAACAGGTGCAAGCAATCAAAATCTGAGGGTAATGCTACTCAATGCTAGAAGTATAAACCTCAAAATGCACTCACTCGAGGCACTCCTTAAAATGGAGAACATTGACATCTGTGCAGTGACAGAGACCTGGTTCAAAGCTCCAGAGGGCACCCCTGCATTACCAGGCTTCAATTCATACCACACCTTTCGGCCACCTAACCCGGAAAGAAGCACTAAAGGCGGAGGCATGTCCATATTCATTAAGGATATCCACACCTCCAGGCTAGTTGCACAGCATAATGCATCCGAGATTATCCAAGTGCAACTAACTCTGGGCAAGACTGCAATCCAAATTGTAGCTTGCTACAGACCCCCCACCATGCCCCAGGATTCACACTCCTCATTTCTTGATACAATGGAAAGTATTAGGGTATAACCCAACACCCTAATAATGGGCGATTTCAACTACCCCACCATTAACTGGAAAAACTACTCATGTACCAACTCTTTTGCTCAACGTTTTCTGGAATTCATAAATTCCAACGCCTTGGATCAACTTATTCACACCCCCCACCAGGGGTAGCAATATCCTAGACCTGGTCATTACCAACATGGGAAACTGGTGTTCCACACCAGAGGTCAATTCCTCGTTGGTCAGATCCGACCACAAGCTAATCAGCCTAGACATCCACATCCCACTCCCAGCCCCAATTAGGGAAACCATCGTAAAAAACTTCTCAAAAGCCAACTTCACACTTCTTAAGACAGAAGTGGAAAACTTCATGACACCCATGCAGACGGACAATAGAGGTATGACTGCCGAATCCTACACAAATGCACTTTATAAGCATTTACACGAGTGCATGTATCATGCTATCCCTAATAGATCCAAGATGTTATCCTCAAAAAAAAGGAAGCCAATCTGGTGGTCCTCTGCCATAAACAAACTCTACAACAGAAGAAAGAAACTGTTGCAAAAAAGAGTAAAATCCCATGACTGGAGGAACTCCCTGGTCAACCTCAGTAAGAAGCTGAGATCCTCATAAAATCCTCCAAAACTAGTTACGAAAACAAAATTGCCACTGACTCTAAAGACAACCACAAAGCATTCTATAGCTATGTCAAGAATCTAAATGGGAACACTCAGATCTGCTCTGAGTTACAGCATAATGGCACTAAATATACAGAACCAACTGATATTGCCAACATCCTCTCACCCCTAGAGGGCCCATCTCTATACCAGAAGAATGCAAAGTTCCTATAATCACGGCTGCACAGGTAAAAAACACACTCTCCAAAGCCAAGAACACAGCATCCATGGGACCTAACAATATCCCAGGCTGCATTCTACACAAACTACAGAATGAACTGGCACCCTACCTAAGTACCATGTTCTATCATAGCCTCACATCAGGCTTTGTACCCACTGAATGGTGCACCGCAACAGTTATCCCACTCCACAAAGGGGGAGCCATGACGGACCGCGGGAACTACCGCCCCATTAGCCTGACGAGCCTGGTCTGCAAGGCCATGGAACATATCATCATGGAACTCATAAACAAAGACATTGGCAATCTCCAAACTCTGGACCCTACTCAGTTTGGATTTGTAAAAGGCAGATCATGTCTCCTAAACCTGATTGACTTCTTTGAAGCAGTCACCAAAGCCATAGATGAGGGTAAAATGGTTCACACAGCTTTTCTAGATCTCGCCAAGGCTTTCGACACCATCCCCCACTCTGGAATTATAGATAAGCTCTCTAAACTAGGTATAAATCCCTATGTCACAAGATGGGTTGCCAACTGGCTCACGGACAGAACCCACACTGTGAAAGTAGCGGATTCCAAATCCGACATCAGACCAGTGACAAGTGGAGTACCACAGGGTTCAGTCCTGGGTCCTCTCCTGTTTGGTATCTTCTTCTCTGAAGTGCAGGCCAACACAGAAGGTCTTTGGCTAACAAGGTTTGCAGTTTGCACTAGAGTCTTTACAAGCCTAGATGTGCAATGCAACCCAATTTTGTCCCAGTGTTCCTTGGACACCTGTATCACGGGATATGTTAGTAAAGAAATAGCTAAGGATTATGCGTGTGTGTGGGGTATGTTAGTTAGGGATTAATTTACTCACTGTCGACCTCTCCATAAGCCGGGCTCTACCACAAACCCCAAAAAGTATAGGCCCATCAGCTTGATGTATTTCACTTACAAAGCCATGGAGCATACTATAACTGACCTGATAAACACTCATCAGACTAGACTCACAGAAGTCTGGCTTTGTTAAGTTTAGATCCTGTCTACTGGATTTGGTTGACTTCTTTGAAAGGGTAACATAGACTGTCAGTAGCAGTCATGCTGTCCCCATGGCATTACTTGACATGGCCAAGGCATTTGGCACCATA
The DNA here is from genome assembly GCF_019279795.1 of Protopterus annectens. Lineage (NCBI taxonomy): Eukaryota > Metazoa > Chordata > Ceratodontiformes > Protopteridae > Protopterus > Protopterus annectens. Next base: position 438,003,493 of record NC_056732.1, on the reverse strand, counting down.
CCCTATGCTAGCATAGTGAGTAAGCTCAATGCATTAAAAACAGATCTTTATGTGGTAGGATGAATAGCAAATTGAACAAAAGACAGACTCCACACAGTATGGGAGACAGGTGCCTTATCAGAGAATATGAAGGTGACCAGTGCTATCCCACACGGCTTACTGACGGAATCTCTTTTGTTTCACATTTACTTTTCTGATCTTCAGACCATGAACCATGGCATCTAGCTAATGAGCTTTGCAGATGACAAGTCCCTCTGACACCCAGACACTTCTACAAGAACTTACTGTAAAAGTTGACCTCAAATTAAATGCAAAAAAAAAATGCACTGTTGTCACATTTGGTAGTACAGAACCTCCCCCAGCATACATCATAGACAGTACTTCACTTCATAATTGGACTTGGATTGATAATTCCCTGTCCTTTGATCATTTAATGGCAGTACTCAGGAAGTCCTTCTACTTAGTGCAGTTAACTGCCAAGGGAATATCATCCAGACTTAAAGAGGGAATTTCCCCTTATATACAGCAGTAATTAGGGCAATTGTTGAGTACAAGTCCACCTTTGAGATGTACCTTACTAGACATGCCAAACAATTAGGAAGGCCCCACAGGTTCCTAATTAAGATCATCACTGGCCTACAAACCCTAAACTACCAGAAAAGACTGGACGCACTCTCCCATTATTCAGAATCTTATAGACTCCTGAAGGGAGGTCTTTTCCTTGTCTTCTGACTTATTAGGGATTCAGTAGTCTGATCCTACAAATCAAACAAACACACCAGTACCAATACCAGTACCAGGGATCTAAATCTTCACCAGTAGATAAGTAAAACATGGTGGCGAGATAAACTCATCATGCAGTGCCTTCCCCACCTCTGGAATAGACTTTCACTGAAAACTAAACAGTGTGATACACTATCTTACTTCAAATGGGATTTGGGTGATTGGATGAATATTCACAAATTCACCCTGGGCTTGACTAGCCCATTCCTCTTTGAGAGAGAGGTTATGGTCTAAGTGTGGGTAGTGGCAAGGCATAAACGGTCATTAGATTCAGTTGCCTTGAATTTCCTATGATCCTGTTGCCACATTCCTTTCTTTGTATGATAACCACTAACATGATCACCAAGAAAGTGAAAGAAATTGCCACATTGTGTATTTTCAGTTGCTGCCATCATTCATGGCAGTCCTCAATCCCAGCCCTGATCACTATAATAAATAAATAAATAATTTCTTAAGAAAATGAATGGATCCTATCTATGGGTAGTGTGTACTGTTATCTCTGCTCAATATTTGCATACTTCTCAGCCTCTTAGCTCAAGACTCAAACACAGAACCAAAATATAAGCACAAAGGATCAAAATCAGGAACAAGTTTTAAATATAAAGACATAAAGGGCTGAAACATTATACATCTGTGCATTCAGTTGGGAGGGTGGCCTGATGGTTAAGGTGTTTGCCTGACAAATGCAAGGTATAGGGTTTGAGTCTCACAAGGGATAATTGGCTAAGCTTAAAATGGCTCACAAGGGCAGTTAGCTTAGTACCTATGTCATTACTTATTCTGTGTGCAATCCTCAATATGAAGAAAACAATGAGTATGACATGCAAAATAAGGAATATTTTGTGAAATCAGGAACTGTTGAAATGTGCGTGTATCTGGTGTTCTGCCAGGAATTATAAAACTACCTGAAACACAAGACTGTCCCTGAAAAATGGGAGGATCTGTTTCTCTTAAAACCCAGGTAAGCATTGAGGTCATTCACTTTGTGCAGTTGATTAGTAGCATTTACTTCACATTTGTTCACTGATTATGAGCTTTATTTTAACAAAGTAATACTGCAGCTCAGTTTAGTATAAAGTATTTAATTGGAAAATAAATGGTATTTTTTATTTTTCTTACTTCCCCTTAATTTGGTGATTAGCATCACTGCAACCCTGTTTAGGATAAAGTGTGTAATCAGAGAAAGAGCAGTCTTTTTTTTTTACTTCACATTATTTCAATGATTACGGATTTTATCCTACTCAAGGTTGTATTGTGAGCCTGTTAGGATAAACAGCATACCTGGAGAATGAATAATCCTTTTTTTTCTTCTGTTCCCCAAACAGCTGCATCTGTTTTTTTTTACATCGCCCCAGTCATGGATGATAAGATCCCCCCGACAAAGGTTTCACAAGTACCTGCCATTGAACATGGGCAAAAAAAATTGGTTTACCATACTGTTTTTTGGATTGTTTAGTTGTTTTATTTACAACAGTAGCATTCAGTTAAAGCCTTCCTATAAACTCCCACCTGTCCCGCTAAGTGTGGACAATTATATTAATCTTAGAACTATCCTGAAATACTTTGGCTTGCTTTGGTTTGCTAGGCTTCTTTTAAACTTTCTGAGGTCTGGAGGATTTGACATGTTTATCCATTTAGGCTTTATGCATCTGTCATTAAAACTGATTGATGTGCTGCTGTTTGAGCTTCAAGAGAGGTAGTTTTTGTTTTTCTTATGGAGAGATAGTGTGTTGGGCTGTGATGTGTTTGTAGTGTTTTGCTGCTGATTTTGCCTTGCTGCAGGCCATCACTTTGAGATCTGAGGACTGGGTTGAATAACCTTGATTGATTCTCAAGGCATTTTAAACACGTTTGAGTTTATGCTACTTGTATTTGCTGTTTGTGTCCTTTTCTAATCATTACTTATTTATTATTTATTTATTTTATTTCCATTTGTTTACTGGGAAAGTCTGACTGGGGTTAACATAGCCCATTTTCAACGGTTCCTTGGCATCTTTGTTTTGAATGACCTACATTAGACCTGATATTTTTAAGCAGCAGAAAGAGATCACTACTGCTGAAACTTGGATAGGATCATTTTTTGTTTATTTTCTAGAGTTTTTGTTCTGGAATGTATTTCACTTAGACCTTGAACTGAGATATTTTTGAGTTTGTTATTAGGTACTGTGACAGCTAATTGCATCAATTTCTACTGCACCATTAAACTAGAAAGCTGAGCTCTTTTTTAATCTTAATTTGCTTTACTGTTTTTTTGTATTATTTTATATTATTTGCAGAATTGTTCTGCATATCTATGCACTTTCAACATTTTAGAGATTTATTGATTGTGAACCTATGATGTGTGGATTGCCTGCACTTTGCCCCCATGTGTAACCTCAACATCATACCTCAGTAGCCCACTGTCACATGTAATTGCCTAGGTGTCCCCTACCTATGCTGTCAGTGAAGTTTACTTTTCACCTGTATATCCCTGTGGGCCAACCCCATTCTAAACATGCACATGCCAGTCCCTACCTCTGGTCTGAGGTATCACTGGAGTATCTCACTGTCCATAGCATAGCATATTAGTGGCAGTTTCTTTGTTCATATCCCAGTTGAATCCAGTAATACTGTGCACACATCAGGCAATCAATTATTTGTAAATTGTAGTTTGATGTCTCCAGCAGCTATTGGCCTACAGCTGTGTGTCTTGTTCACATAGTTGTCCTCATGTCCTCAAGAGGGGTGGATGGAAGTGGTTGGGCAACTTTAGCCATGCTGAGAATGATATCCTGCGGTAGGCACTCAGAACTCATGGGGTTGCCTGTTGGGGGTGTCCTTACTAACCTGTACAGAACAATATGTGGGAGAAAGTGGCCCATGGCATCAGTGCTGTTAATGGGCAAAGTCTCACAACACAGCAATGTTGGAGGTTTGCAAGAAGGCATACAACACAGTGGTCAAGAGATTAGTCAGTAGAGAGGTAGACAACACTCAGTTTAGGCCTAACTGATGAGAAGAAGTTCCTAGTATTTCTTAATGGAGATGATGATGATGCAGATATCATGCCTAGAGGACCCAGCACAGATATCATGAGAGGAGAATCCTATCTACTCTCAGAGGGAGATGCATCAGACTAGTAACTATGCTAACTGCTATATAGCAGCCATAAATTGTGTGTTGGGAGGCCACAAATACCACTGCATGTTTCTCACAGATATATCTGGTGTGCAAACACACTGGAATGGTAGTATTTGTGTCCTCTATATCTGCATGATCTGCCACTGTTTACATTCATAGCACAGGGCTCACATGCAGTAGGAGTATTCACATTCTCTATTCTGCCTTGTATTGCATATTCATAGGTTTAACCACTGCTACAGTGATGCTTGTACAGGTTGGGTTAGGACAGCAGGCTGATGTTGGCACCTGTGCAGGGTGTGACAATGATGCCGAGACACAGACTAGTCACAGCTGGATGACTTGCAGACATTATCTGTCACTTCCTTGGGTGGTCCTACATCCATGGTTCAAGGTTAAGGTATGACCACACTCACACCTGAGCTACAGGATGTACACCAAAAGTGCTCACCATCCCTGTTGTGGGGGGAGATAATCCATGACTGGGAGCACCAGTATTGGGCCCCACCTAGCTGCAGCAGCAGCAGAAGAATGCACTGCATCTGATATGGTTATATCCAACATATGTCAGCCTAGCAGGGAATTGTTATGCCTTCATGTGTCACACCCAATCTCTGATATGTGTCAGTGCTAGGGATTAATCATCAGATATGCAGGGTTACTACTCAGGCACAGTCTGCTGCTAGCTATGCCAATAAAGAGATGATTGGCATGAGCCTGTGCAGTGACATAGGGGGTATAAAGCCCTAACTACAGCTCAGGCATGCCTAAGTTCAATTAGCAGCTCAGGTGTCTGAGGTACTAGCAGAGAAGGATGGGTGTGCTTATATGGGGAGGGGAGTGTGTGCTTATACTGGGGGGGTGCATTCATAGAAGGCACTCCTTGAGGGGAGGCATGATCGAAAAGGGGTGCAATAACCCTTTGATGTCGTCAATGAATGCATGTGTCAGGGTCAGGGAAATAAGGGCAGGTCATAATAACTCCCCCAACACTAGCAGTTGCTGGTACCTTCGTCCAGGACACCCTTATTATTCACTCTGGAGCCAGATGACTGGGAGAAATCTGAAAAAAGAAGGAGGACACAATAATAGCACTGGGATGCTTACTGGAAAAGCTCACCAAGACTGTGTTTTACTTGTATTCTGTTTTGAATTGCATATTAAAACTTGAAAAGAGACCACAGCTGTGTCTCTTGTGAGTCACACATGAGAACAGGTCAATTAAGTAGTCACACAGAAGTCAGAACAGGTCAGTTAAGGTTAATTATCTGTGAACTGAGGGGTGGAGCTAGGAACTAAACTTATTTAAGGGGTAAAATAAAGCATTTCAAAGCTTTACTGGAAAAGCTCACCAAGACTCTGACACAATTTGCTGTGAGGGAGAGGTTAGTTTGCTTTTGATTTCTTGTATTTTGTATTACTTTATTGCCTTCTTCTATTTTGTATACTGTGATTTGTTCTCTTTACACTGTGTTTTACTTGTGTTCTGCTTTGAACTGCATATTAAAACTTGGAAAGAAACCACAGCTGTGTCTCTTGTGAGTCACACAGAATTTTTGTGCACCTTTCCACCTTTCCACCCTGTTGCTGTTGTGTTCTTAAACACAACTGTCTTTCTAGTTGCCTGCCCCTTATGTTAATTTGACCACATGTCTCCTTCCCTCTCCCCTTTCACTGGGTGTTGTGAGTAAGCACAAAGTTATCATTTTGTGAAATCATACCTCTTCGACTATTTAAATTTATTGGCCATTTGACTGTATTCCATAGAGCCAGAAAACAAAAGTGCCCACCCCCTTTCAATCTAATTTGCAATCTTCAAATTAGTGACTCTCCACAGCTGAAACTTTAGTTACTCCCTTGTTTATACCTAATTGATTAGTACACACTGCAGTGCAGTGTTTATAATATTAACCCATTTTTTTCATCTTACCTTTAAACATCTATTGCAAGACCACCAGTTACTGGAGAGCCCACATTCTGCCTCTCACTAGTCATCTTGGGATTAGTGCTTCTGTTTTCTCCTGGTAAGAGAAGGAGCACTGGGACATTATTTACTGGAGACTGCTGATCACCAGAAAGCATATTAACTGCTTCATAGGCAACAGCTTGGACTTTATGTTTATATTCTGCTCCTGGTGACAAGCACTGTGCCCAGAGTTGCAAACCGAATACTCCTGACATTGCTTTATATTCTCCCTCCAGCTATCTAATCAATACAAAAGGGTCTGTTGCCATGGATATGAACTTTCCCACTGTCTCTGTTACCAGCTTGGTGGATATGGGCATCCTGAAGCAATGTAGAAATTGCCTCATATTTACTGACAACCAGTTAATTCTCAAACAACTAACAAAAAATGACCACCAGTGAACAAGAAACCACAAAACCATACACTGGAACAACAGAGGAAGACACCAGCCACAATATTTGAGTGTAAAAACCTTTTACTTAACGCTTTCATTAAAATAAGTAAGCAAGTATAGTAGACTATTGTTTTGGTAATAGTTTAATTGTTTTATTAAACATTATTAAGTATGGGAGGGGCATGATATATTTGTATTTAAGCTTGTGAAAAATTTGTATGGATGTATTCTGAAGAAATCTCTTGACAAAAGTGTTAAGTAAAAGGTTTTTATGCTCAAATAGTGTGGCTGGTGTCTTCCTCTGTTGTTCCAGTGTATGGTTTTGTAATTCTCAAACAAACTGATATGATATGCGAAAGATGTATTTACACACTGTCACTGGATGCAAAGCTCTCACATAAAAGTACTCCTAATGTCAATAAGATTGTCAGTAGTACACACACTGCACCCATCACACACAATTCAAGCAGACATATAGACCCACATATGCTGAGGTACTTAAATGTAACCTTCCTAAATTGCAAAGACCTCCTAGATGAAGTACACATAACAAACACCTTCCGCTGCCCAAATGCACTCTTTCAAAACAACACCCACATCAACACATAGAACAACATCTCATGGAGCCTCTAACTCTAAGCCCATAAGGCAATCCACCACACAATCCAACATCCTGGTCATTGGAGACTCCATTGTGAGACACACTGATGTCCCTCTCATCAGGCTGAGTAAGGAGAATGAATGGTCAGTTGCTTATCAGGGGATAGAATCCACCACATTACACATGCACTAAGGCCACTGGACCACAAGTATGACTCAATAATAATCCATGTGGGTGTAAATTACCTGAGATGTACCTCCCTAGACTACATGAAGAGAGGCATCATCGAACTCTTGGAATATGTGTCTCAGGCTGGTATGACCATAGCTTTGAGCATCATTTTACCTACTCCAAGGATGATGTCACAATATGAACAAAAGATGATTGGCTTTAATAATTGGCTTAGTTTCTGGTATCATTCTAAGGGGGTGCAATATTTGTTAGCTTGAAAGGAGATTTTTTTCACCTCTTTCCTCTAGGCTTTCAAATATTAGCTAAAACATTGTCCCCCCAGTGTCTTTTTAGGCAAATGCCAAACTGAAAGTACTTCTGATGTAGCAAATCAAAACCAAGAAAATCTAAAGGAAAATCTAAAGGTATTCCTGCTCAGTCTCAGGAGTCTAAACAAAAACCTCCACTCCCTAGAACCTCTCTTCACCCTAGAGAATGCTGATGCCTGTGCAGTCACTGAGACATGGTTTAAAGCTGTGGAGATCTTGCCAGCAGTGCAAAGTTATAATGCCTTCCACAAATTTAGACCAGCTACTACACAGACAGGGATTAAAGGTGGAGGTGTATCTATTTGCATCAAAAATAAATATACTTCAAGGCTGGTCAAACGGGGCAATGTACTTGAGCTGCTCCATGTTCAAATCACCATTGGCAAAATCCAATATCACTTCGCTGCCAGATATAGGTCCCCCTCTATGACCCAGGAAACCCATACCATGTATCTACACTTATTAGAAAGACTAACCATCCAAACCAATACCATATTCATTGGCAACTTTAATTACCCCACTATTAACTAGGAATTCTATATGACACCAAATGTAAACACAAACTGCCTGAAGCAGATAGTCAATACACCAATTGGGTGCAGCCATACTGGATCTGGTCCTCACTAATATGTGAGAGTGCTGCACATCCCCTACTGTAACATCTTCCCTGGTAAGGTCAGATCACACAATGGTCTCCTTTGAAGTAAAAATAAAACCTGGATCCTCAGCTAAACCTGGAATATTCAGGAACTACTCTAAGGCTAACCTCCTGCTATTAAGTTATAACCTGGCAAAATTTCACACCCCATAACCCCTGAGAACACTGCTGTCTATGCAGAACTGTTCACAAAAACCTTGTACAAGCATGTTAATAGCTGCATAGAAGCAGCTGTACCCACCATGAAGAAGTACAGAACTAATTCAAAAAACAAGCCACTCTGGTGGAATCACAACATCAATAGGCTGTACAACAGAAGGAAGAAAATCATGGCAAAAATTAGAAGGTGCAGCACCCAGCATGATAAAAGCACTCTCATCAAACTAAACAAACATCTCAGAGGACAAATAAAGTCTACCAAAGCCAGATTTGAGGTGAATTTGGCCTCCCAGGCCAAGGACAGCCACAAGGCATTCACTGGCTGTGTTCACAACTTTAAAGGCAATACACAATTGTGTGCAGAGCTCATTTACAAATTGTAAATGGAGCCACCTATATTGAGCTAGAAGGTATAGCAAACCTACTGGTCAATAAATTCAGCTCCAACTTTACCCCTCTCTCCCACTCAACCTTCCCTCAGGAAATGCCATCAAATATAACTCCTCCTGCTATCACTAAGGAGCAGGTCCTTAATGCTCTGTCTAAGGCCAAGAACACTGCATCAATGGGCTCAGACAATATCCCAGGATGCCTTTTAAATAGCATGAAATGACCTATCATGGCTTCTGGAATTGCTATTTAACTATAGCCTCCAAAGAGGCTTTGTGCTTCATGACTGGAAAACAGCGACAGTCATCCCAAATGTGGGCCATTTACAGACCCTGGAAACTACAGACCCATAAGTATCACTAGTCTTATATGTAAAACCATGGAAAGAATAATCATGGAAATGATCAATAGTGATATAGTAAACTTCCAGATACTGGTCCCAATCCAGTTTGGTTTTGTCAAGGGCAGATCATGCCTACTCAACCTGCTGCACTTCTTTGAGAAGATCACCAAAGCAATGGATAAGGGCAAAATGGTTCAAACTGCCTACCTTGACCTGGTCAAGGCATTTGACACAATATCCCACTCAGGCATTACTGACAAACTCAAGAGGCTAGGTACAAACTTGTATGTTACCCAGTGGATAGCCAACTGGCTCACAGGCAGGACCCAGGAAGTTAGAACTGGAGAGTCCACCTCTACAAAGAGGCCGGTCACAAGAGGATTCCCTCAGGGATCAGTCCTTGGATCTCTCCTTTTTGGCATTTACTTCTCTGAAGTCAAGGCCAATGTCAGTGGTCTCTGGCTGACTAAATATGCAGATGATTGAAAATTAGGAGCTGTCATTGAATCCCACACTGACCGTGGTAGTGCAGCGGTTAGTGTTGTCGCCTCAAAGCAAGAGGTTCTCCCATTCGATTCTTGGCTTGAGCACCTTCTGTATGGAGTCTGCATGTCCTCCCTGCAGTCGAGTGATGTTAAAAACATGCAGGTAGGTGCGTGGGTGAATGGGTGTGCCTTCTTTGAAATTTGGGCATCGGGCTGGCAACTCGGCACCGTAAAAATCCACTGCCAATCATTAGCAAACCAGAGTTCCGCTATGGTGACCCCTAACCAGGAAAAGCCAAAAGACAAATAAAATATTGAATCCCACACTGACACAAATGTTCTCCAGGAGGGGCTGACACAGACAAACAACTGGTGTCAGAGCCATGGACTAAAACTAAATGCTGAGAAATGCATAATAGTATCCTTTGGGAAGTTATCCATCCCTGGTAACTATCATATTGACAACACACCCCTTAGAGTTGAGCCAGTAGTCAGGAACTTAGGGGCACACATAGATAATAATCTAGCCTTTGACCATCACATGTCTACAGCAGTGCGAAAATCATTCTATGTTGCCCAGCTAATGGTATCTAAGTTCAAGGAAGTCATTGTTCCACTGTATTTGTCATTCATCAGACATATCATTGAGTAAAATGCCCCCTTTGGTATGTGCCTAACCAGACATATCCAACAATTGGAATGTCCTCAGAGGTTCCTCATTAAAAGAATATAGGGCTTAAGTAAAATATCCTATGTAGACCGCCTCAAGGCTCTATCCTGTATTCTGTCTCCTACAGGCTTTTGAGCAGAGATCTATGCCTGACATACAGGGCATTGTCAGACTCCACTCTGATGGGCCTCCTGTATATCCACAAAACAAACAGCACCAGAATTACCCATTCTAAAGACTTAAACCTTACCTGTGATATAAATAGGACCTCCTGGAGAGACAAGTATGTATCCCAGAGATTACCCCATCTCTGGAACAGGCTCTCCATCCATGTGAAGCAGAGCTCCACCCTATGCCAATTCAAGTGCAACCTGGACAATTGGATGAGGAACAGGAAATTCATCCCTGGTTTGGCACTTGTGTCTCTAATGGACACAGGCAACCTGTAAATGGTTCATCTCCCAGGCCCTAGCTTGTAAATGTTTCATCTCCCAAGCCTGCTTATACTTATCAAGAGTATCAGAACATGTAGGAGATTTGGGATGCATGGCTAGGCTTAAAAAGATCCTTGTGGTCGTTAGCCTAGTAAACACCTATGAAACTATGAACCTATGCATGAAGCAGGGAAGAGGGAAAAGATGATTGGTATGTTGTGTGGCTTCTATTTAGATGTCACTCAGTACTGCCAACACCTTGGTGAGACCATTGAATCCAAGGACAATGCCATGCTATATCCCAAGAAGAATATAGTAGCATACATGACTTGCATATCCACCTGTCTGTGAAGGATAGCAAATGGGCTATCATCAGTCTCCTGACCCTCAGTGTTGTCTTTGGTTGAAGGCAAATACATACACAGGGTGTTCACAAGGGATGCCATCACAGGGTACATGGACTGCTCTTGGGTGTCTAGGGGTATCTCACTCCACCACTCCATTCCATGGCTGGTGACAGCTGCCAAACTTCGGGGGCAGAGCATTTTGCCAGCAGAGTCCATGCAGATTCCATTCCAGCAGCAGCACAACAAACCTGTCAAAGGGACATTCCTGCCACAACAGCCTTTGTAGTGGCCCCAGATCCAGATCATATAGTGGTACCCCTTCCCAGTTATGATTCCTAGTGCCATCCATCCCTTTATTGTCACTGGAAAACATATTCTGTGACACAGTGTACCTCTTGCTTCACGTTTTACCAGTCTCCACCTCTGTTGACATTCTCTTCCACCTGGTATGTGATGTCAGCCATGTTTTATTGTGCCTCTTGTCACTTGTGCAAATCATGATACCTGAAACCCACTTTATATTTCCACTAGTGTGGTGCATGTTGAGATGTGTGATGTCTACTGTGACTCATTCAAGCATTGCCCAGCATAGCTTTTCACTAATACTGCATGCGTCCTGTTTGTTTTGTTTGACAATACACTGTATGGTCATCATGGGTCCACAGATCTGGACTAGACAACTGCTCTACCCCGTACTGTACCTGCGCTGTCTGGGGTACGAGGGGGTTATAAAGTGTGGTTACTGCTCACTCTCTGTCTTGGCCTCAGTATTGTCACTAGATGATGGTGATGTGCTTTCTGAGACAGTGGTGGCTGTAGCAGACCTGGGGGATTTCTGGACGGATGGCTTGTCTGTATGTTTTTACTAATCATATTGTGTAACATGCAGCATTCTATGAACAGCTTAAAAGTGGTGGCATGGGTGTACTGCAGAGGACTCCAAGACATATCCATACTGTGGAATTGTGCCTTCAGTATGTTGAAAACGTGCTCTAACATGCTTCTATTTCACACATGGGTGGTGTTATTCTGCTGTTCAGCATTGCTGTGTGGATTTCTTACAGGCGTCATCGACTAAGGCTCCAATGGGTATCCTATTTCACCTGAAATCCATTAAGAAAATCTGGAGGGGTGAGACATGCATACACATTGTCCTTGTCCATATATATATATATATATATATATATATATATATATATATATATATGTATGTATATATGGGTCCCAAAAGCACAGAATCCTGATGCCCAAAATACAGAGATTAAAAGCCCGAAACCCCACATTACTGAAACATTGAAAGCGCGAAATTCAAAATCACAAAACTAATACATACATACAGCACACACACACAAACATACACACACCCTCCCCCCATAACCAAACAAACCACCCTACACTAAAGATAGGCAGGGGGGCTTTGCCCCCCTGCACCCCCCATGTGGGGGGCTGTGCCCCCCACACTCCCCCAACTTTATTATTCTAACTCCGAGATCACGCAAACATATACACAAGGCAAACTCACACACACATTACAGTCCCTCACACACACACACACACACACACACACACACACACACACACACACACACACACACACACAGACACCACAGTCACAACACACACTTACACAGACTAAAGCCCCTCACAAACACACTTACACACACATACTTACCTGAACCACAACACCAGAAGCACTAACTCAAAATCCCTTAACATTGGGATTTTGAATTTCGCTCTTCTGGTCTTTCGGTAATGTGGGGTTTCAGGCTTTTCGTCTTGGTATTTTGAGCATCGGGATTCTGTGCATTCGGGATTTCATAGAGGACCCATGTGTGTATATATATATATATATATATATATATATATATATATATATATATATATATATATATATGGGTCTACTTTCTATCACCGAACTTCCGATTCACCGACACACAACTTACCGACCCCAAACAACCGAAAACACACAACACCGACAAACACCAACAACTCAAAAAACTGAACACCACTACACCGACACAAAAAACGTCAACTACACATTGCACACAATAACATATCCACCAACCTTAACCTAAACCCTAACCCTAACGTCCGACACTACCGCACACTTACCCAACCCGCACCCTAACCCTAACTCACTTAACCCACCCCTAAACCTCAACACCGTCACTATCGCACACTTACCCTACCTGCACCCTAACCCTAACTCACTTAACCCACCCCTAAACCTCAACACCGTCACTATCACACACTTACCCTACCTGCACCCTAACCCTAACTCACTTAACCCACCCTAAAACATTCAGCCCGTCACTATCGCACACTCACTCCACCCGCATTCTAACCCTGACATACTTAACCCTTCCCTACACTGCTCTACGTCACTTCCACACACTTACCTTACCGGAACCCTTAGTCCGACACTACCGCACACTCACCTTTCCCACACCCTAACCTAAAATCCCTCACTATCGTACACTTACCTGTCCGCTCCCCAATCCTAAATCTTTCACTTTTGCACACTTACTGGATCGCGCTCACACGCTGCCGTTGTCGGTCTCTCAGCTGTCGGAATATCGCGTTTTCGGTAACCTACCTGTTCGGTTGTTCTGTCTCGGTCTTCCGGGTGTCGTGACGTGGCGCTTCGGTTATTCGAAGTAGACCCATATATATATATATATATATATATATATATATATGTCTGCTCACCACAGTGCCTACACTTACCAGTTAGGTGGCCTCATGGAATTTCCCTGTACAGGAAGTGATAATATAGATGACTGGGCTAGATACCAGAGTGCTGTGCTGATACATTACTTATCAGTCCTGTGCATTGCATATTGCCTGACCATTGATAAAATGGTAGCTCTACCTATTGACATAGCATTGTCCATGAACCCCATCTGGTCCTCTCTCACCACATGTGTGCAGTATATAGCACCCAGTACTTTGAGAGGCAGGTAATTTCAAAGCAGCTATGCATGTCAGTGACTCTCTATCCTTGTGTACTGGGGAAACAGATTTGCTCATCCATAACTGGAAGTAGCATATTGAGAAATGCATTGAGAATTCTACAGGCTGGCACCTGTGATATGCTTGATGTGTTTCCTGTTTACCTCTGGAAAGTCCTTGTAACAAATATGGAAAGAGCTGTGCCTACTTAAATGCCTGCCAGTTTAGGAAGTGTATGCATTCCTTCTAGTTCTGTTGGGTGTGAACCAGAGGTGCTTATAGTCACATGATGTTTCTTGAACGCTGCTGCTGCTCCAGACATCTTTGGTAGCTGCAACTGCTCCCTTAAATGTTTTTTACTCTTATAGTAATGAAGAACTTGCTGTGTGTATCACATGTCCCATGCCTACAAAGCCCAACCTACTTTCGAAGATACTCATTTGCATATCATTATGTACTCATGTGCATGTCATTATATAGTCATCTGCATATGTCAAATTTTATGCTGCTTTCCTTGCTACTCAGTAGTGCTAGCTGGTACTCTGAATTGTAATATGGCTGCATGTAGCCATTTCCTGTGCAGTGGCACACTGTGTACTATCCAAGTAGATTATGAACACCTCTCACTATCATTTCTTTTAAACATCTGTAGTATTTTCTGCTGTTTTATCATACTTGGAAAGTCCAGTTGCTGAGTAATATCATTCATTTAATTCTGAATGCTGTTATATTGTAGTCATTTTTCTACAATTTGTATGTACATTTTTTTATATGTTTGCCTATATTGGCACATTAAAAAATAAACAGTTTCAAACAGGAAAACAACAAATACTAAAAACTACTAATATGCAAATTTCCAGTAATGCTGCCTGTGAAAAGTTAAGGCAGCACATGTGATATAAAAGAAAAGCTAAACAATGTCTAGTCACTACAGAAAGGCATTGCGAAGCAAAGCAGAAAAAGAACAGGTACTTAGTGAAGTCAAAGAAGATTACTGCATTTGTCAGAACTGCAGGTGTGATAGATGTGAATATATAAGAAACCCAAGATTGCTACATTTTGAAGAATTTCTCCTGTTTCAAGGTATAGCAATCTCAAAGTTAGTGTGTATAACTAACAAAGGAAAGGGGGCAAAACACCTCATGTCAAGGGATGCAGGAACGTGACTCTCCTCAAGTAAGATAATTAAAAGGTTTAACAATGATTCTTTACCTACACTCTTTCAAGTTGTTTATAACACTTATATTTGCTGTTACATCATCCGTTTCTGGCTTTGTAGTCCAGTTATTATTTTGTTAAAATGAAACTCTCCTGTACCAGGAACCTCCTATTTGTCCTCTTCCCTTTTGGTTTTGTTGTTATCTGTTCTTGCGATGTCTTAAGCTCTCTGACCTGCAGGAGATAGGGGTTGCCAGGGCTTGGATTACTACTGGGTTGAATTCCAAGTATGAAATGGCACTTGGATAGGAGTCTTCCATGAATTGTGGTAGTACCCTAGGAAGCACTTTATCTGAGAACTTCAAGCAAGATCTGCTCTCCTCCAACCCTCACAAGAGCGTTTTGTTAATGCCACATCAATCCAGAACAAGCCAAGTATTGTTTCAAAATTGCTCCATTTAACTGGTTTGGTATTTCTCACTGAGACGTGATTAAATTACAGCTTCAGACCTTATCTGGCATTATCTGTTCCTCCAGATGTCTGTGTTATTCATAGACCAAGGTAGGGCAGTATTGCAAAGTTGCAGACAAGCTTGAAATCACTCAGATAAATGTTAGTAACAGCAGCAATTTTGAGTAAGTCCTTGACATTTCTCCTCATTTATTCTCCATGTAGTTCCCTGGGTATACTTATGCTGAGCATACCTCTCAACTGTCCAGATTTTCGCAGAATGTCCAGATTTTTTGCCTCATATTTTTGGTCTATTCCTCAAATATTCTTGGTTTTCTGGCAAATGATTGACAAATCATTGAGGATGGAAAACAGAAAATAATGACAGGCATTTGAGATTCAGACTTCATGCCCTTCAGAAAATTCATGCTAGTGAAAAGCCTGTTATTCTATCAATTTTCTAAGTTTATATGAGCAATATTTAAACATTGTCCTAATGTTTGGGCCTTTGTCCTCCCATTATTTGTAGTTTTGTCCAGATTTCTTGCTCTAATAGGTTGAGAGGTATGATGCTGAGCTTTTCAAATCTTTTCTACATTCTGTAGCTCAACTTGGTAGCTAATCTGGCCCAAATATAATACCCAGACTGATAATGAGACCAATAAACTGGCTGGGGAACTTCTCACTCTTTTAGTGAGTTTTGGCTTCACTCAAGTATTTACTAGAGAACTTGGTGATAGAACCACTTTCTTGGACCAGTCATCATCTGCTTCGTTTCTGGTTGGGGCTTCCTCCAGCTGCTGACTGGAGACTGAACTGGCTTATTATAGAAATCTGAGAAGTAACATTTGTGGCATTTTTATACCTATACTGGACTAACTCTTGGAGGGGATCAGAGATGACAATCTATATTCATTGATTTTGGGCTACAATACAGTCCTGCTTGTCAAACTGGATGTTGCCTGACTTACTTGTATATGTCCAAGATCTGCCTTACCCCATGAACTATAGTTTGACCATGAGTTGCCTGAGAAGTGGAGACTGGGATCGTAGCTAGTGTGCAAGTGGCAGAGGATGTGCCTGCTTGAGGACATTAATTTGAATGCCCATTATTCCCCATTTAGACAAAGGTATTGTAGTAAGGTAAGAATTTGTCCAGTGAAACCTGCACTACATCTGATCCTCTGGCGGCACAATTTTGAATGCTGTGTGGACTGAAATGGCATCATGTTTTGCAGATAACTTTGTTAAGAACAAGTAGTCATTCTCCCACAGTGCATCCCTGGCACATTGTGATGTATTTTATGCAGATGCCCTAGATTTCTGCTGAGCTATGTTATATTGTGTTGATTTTGATGACATTATGAATGTGGCTTCATCATTCTTCATCACTGTTATTCCTATTGCAGGTCTTAACTTTCTCTAACAATATTCTTAAAATGATGCCTTGATTCAACAGGGCCAGTTAGTTTTTAAACTTGTTCAGATCTCATTGAGACTTTTTTTATTATCATTACAGAGGCTTCGATTACCCTCATTCTTAAGAATATGGCTTTGGACCTGGATATCCTGGAAAATGACTATCCTGTCTCAAATCTTCCTTCCATAGATAGTTACTGAGAAAGTGATACTTGCACAAATGTCTTGGTTTTTAATATCTCAGGATCTTCTTGACCCATTTTGGTCTGGTTTTAGATCTAAGCACTGCACTTGGACAACCCACATCTGGGTTGTTAGTGACCTGACCTCCTTATGGCATGAGATCAAAGGTTTTATTCTGTTCTGTTCCTTCTTGATCTCATGGCTACATCTGACACTGTACATCATGGTATACAGATTGAACATCAAAGAATGCATTATGGTCTTCCTGGCAGCATTCTTAGCTGTTTGCCTTTTAGTTTTCAGGTTGGTTTTTCAGGAGTTAACTTCTGTGATAAGCTCACTTTGGAATGTGGGATGCCACAGTCTTAACACCTCCATTGTTCATGGCATATCTGCTGCACTTGAAAGGTCATGCTACAGAGAAGTTTTCATTTTCAGTCTTATGTTGATCTTCAGTGTACCCTCTCCCTCTTTCACTCATCAGTCTTTTCTGAATGATATCACCTTTGAAGACTGCTTAGAGTCCATCCATCAGTGGATGTATGACAGATAAACTCAACTTGGGAGTGAAGCTGGTGTGTATCACTTTCTATGCCTGACATGTTTCCTCTCCTTTCCCCTTATTATCTGTGGGCATGGAAATAGATTGTAATTTGTCTCACACATACATGGTCGGAGTGAGATTCTTAATGGTAGACTTACATGGAAGCACCAAGTATCAGCTGTCTTCAAGACATCTTGTTTCCTCCTCTTATCTTAACTAGAGGTACATTATGACATTAATTAGGTTAAAGAGAGTAATCAGAGATTGAATGAATAAATGAATAAATTAATGAATGAATGATTATGCAGTAAGTGCTAGAAGTCAGTTACCTACAGCAACTGATCTTAGCAATTACCAGGGATGTTACCTGGAACAGGGACTCCTGGACTTCAGGGACAGTTTTTCTCTTGCAGATTATTAAAAAAAAAACTGTCAGGGCACCAGACATGTTTGCATACAGTAATAACAGTGCACACTGCCCACAGAAGCACACCTCTCAACTGTACCTCATTATGGTGAATATTCTTCATTTAACCCTTAAGTATTCTATGTTCCATGTTTACTTTCTCCACATATTCATTTTAAGAAGTTTTTAACAGAAGTCCATGGAAAATAATATAATATCATATTAATTCACCAAAAGAACTTTTAAGTATAAAATAACACATTTTAAACATGTTGTTTGATTCCCATCTGAAGTTCTTAATGTTACATATTTTTCCAATTTTTCATTTTAGAGAAGACAGTTTGGGGGCTATGCACAGAACCAGTTTATTTGTTTTTTAAACTAATTGTTGCATTGATCAGGATTGGGATTGGGGATGTAAGTGAATATCAGCAGTTAGTAAAATATATTACTGTGGCAATTATCTTTGTAATTATGAGGGAGGAAGGAAGGTAATCTGCATGTGAAAACAGACAATGAAATTAATACAGATATGGCTTACTATAGGTGGGGGAGGTCAGTATGTGTATGAAAACAATGCATTAAACTTCATTACTGTGGACATGGTTTTGCTTTCATCACAAGTTGACATCAGTGGCACAAAGAATGTGGAAATCTTTTGAGTGAATGCAGGCTGTGTGTGAAACCACAAGGCCTTTATATGAATACTGTTGAATTATCATTACAAATGGAATGTTGGGGGGTGGCAGTGTAAGTGTTTGTGAGAAGCAAACTTAAATACATTACTGTGGCCATTACTGTCTTTCACTTGCTTTGCAAGCAGGCAAGAAAATTGCATGCAGAAAGTTGCTATCTTTTTGGTGGAGGCGGGTGGGCTTTTATATGGAAGCAAATGACCATCAGGCTGGCTTCTCAGGGACAAATAAAGTGTGTGTGTGTGTGTGTGTGTGTGTGTGTGTGTGTGTGTGTGTGTGTGTGTGTGTGTGTGTGTGTGTGTGTGTGCGCGCGCGCATATTTATGGTCATGTCTTAGTACTGCTCAGTTGTTCTCCACTTTATGAGCTCTGGCTTGACTCTTAATGGCCTCTAAGAACCAAACCAGACCATTGGTTTAACTTTAGCTAAGCTCTTTTTGAAAAATCTCAGGCTTGCCCACTTCTATTATTTATAAGTTTTTGGTATATTTATTCTTTTTAGACCTGTTTTTAATCGCATTGTACAATGCTTTGCCTTTAAGCATTTAAATATCTAAATAAAAATACATATACTTTAGCCAAGGTGGACATTTTTTATCATATTTTTATCACTGAACCAACTACCTTGAAATGCAGTTAACATAATGTGTTTCATTATGAAAAATAGTTTGGTATCCCAGAACTGTCATTACAGCATTATCATATGTCTTATCAGTGCTTATTTACTGATAGTAATCATTTCCATTTTAATAGGTTCCAGGGTTGCGTCAGGGAGGGCATCCAGCATAAAATTTTGCCAAATCATACATGCAGACAAAAGTACACATGTGCACATGTCGAGGCCCGGGTTAACAACGACCGCCACCAGTATTGTTGGCCAACAGGGTGCTGGTGGAAATTGGGCTACTGTTGGCAGAAGGAGGAGAAGAGGCAGAAGGCATGGCCAAAGGGAGGTAAAGGCTAGGACTGTGATAGTGAGGGTCGGAACTTTGAATGTTGGCAATATGACCGGTATAGGGAGAGAGCTAGTTGATATGATGGACCGAAGGAAGGTTGGTATATTGTGTGTGCAAGAGACCAGATGGAAGGGGAGCAAGGCTAGGTGTATCAGAGGTGGGTTCAAATTGTTTTATCATGGTGTGGATGGGAGGAGAAATGGCGTAGGCATTATCCTGAAGGAACAGTATGCTAAGAGTGTTTTGGAGGTGAAAAGAGTGTCGGATAGAGTGATGTTTATGAAGCTGGAAATTGATGGTGTAATGATGAATGTTGTTAGTGCATATGCTCCACAAGTTGGGTGTGTGATGGATGAGAAAGAAAACTTTGGAGTGAGTTGGATGAAATGGTGATGACTGTACCCAAGGGTGAGAGACTGGTGATTGGAGTAGATTTCAATGGGCATGTTGGTGAAGGGAACAGAGGGGATGAGGAAGTGATGGGTAGGTATGATGTTAAGCAAAGGAATGCAGAAGGTCAGATGGTAGTGGATTTTGTGAAAAGGATGGACATGGCTGTGTTGAATATGTATTTTAGCAAGAGCGAGGAGCATAGGGTGACATACAAGAGTGGAGGAAGATGCACAGAGGTGGATTATATCTTATGTAGAAGGGCCAGTCTGAAGGAGATTGGAGACTGTAAAGTGGTGGCAGGGGAAAGTGTAGTTAGGCAGCATAGGATGGTGGTTTGTAGGATGACATTGGTGATCAAGAAGAGGAAGATGAGTGTGAGGGCAGCACCAAGGATCAAATGGTGGAAATTGAAAAATGGCAATTGTGAGGTGATGTTCAGGGAAGAGCTAAGACAGGCACTGGGCGGCAGTGAAGAGTTACCGAATAGCTGGGTAACTACAGCAGAGCTAGTGAGAGAGATGGCTAGAAAGGTGCTTGGTGTGACATCTGGAAAGAGGAAGGAGGACAAGGAGACCTGGTGGTGGGATGAAGAAGTACAAGAAAGTATACAGAGAAAGAGGTTGGCGAAGAAGAAGTGGGATTGTCAGAGAGATGAAGAAAGTAGACAAGAGTATAAGGAGATGAGGTGCATGGCAAAGAGAGAGGTGGTGAAGGTTAAGGATAAGGCGTATGACGAGTTGTATAAAAGGTTGGACACTAAGGAGGGAGAAAAGGACCTGTACCAATTGGCTAGACAAAGGGACCAAGCTAGTAAAGATGTGCAGCAGGTAAGGGTGATAAAGGATAATGAGGAAAACGTACTCACAAGCCAGGAGAGTGTGTTGAGCAGATAGAAAGAGTACTTTGAGGGGCTGATGAATGAAGAGAATGAGAGGGAGAGAAGGTTGGATGATGTGCGGATAGTGAATCATGAAGTGCAGTGGATTAGCAAGGAGGAAGTAAGGATAGCTATGAAGAGGATAAAGAATGGAAAGGCTGTTGGTCCAGATGACATACCTTTGGAAGCATGGAGGTGTTTAGGTGAAATGGCAGTGGAGTTTTTAACTAGATTGTTTAATGAAATCTTGGAAAGTGAGAGGATGCCTGAGGAATGGAGAAAAAGTGTTTTGGTAATGATTTTTAAGAATAAGGGTGATGTGCAAAGCTGTAGTAACTACAGAGGGATTAAACTGATCAGTCACAGCATGAATTTATGGGAAAGAGTAGTGGAAGCTAGGTTAAGAAGGGAGGTGATGATTAGTGATCAGCAGTATGGTTTCATGCCAGGAAAGAGCACTACAGATGCGATGTTTGCTTTGAGAGTGTCGATGGAGAAGTACAGAGAATGTCAGAAGGAGTTGAATTGTGTCTTTGTGGATTTAGAAAAAGCATATGACAGAGTGCCTAGAGAGGAGTTGTGGTATTGTATGAGGAAGTCGGGAGTGTCAGAGAAGTATGTAAGGGTGGTACAGGATATGTACAAGGGTAGTGTGACAGCGGTGAGGTCTGCGGTGGGAGTGATGGTTGTGTTTAAGGTGGAGGTGGGATTACATCAAGGTTCAGCTCTGAGCCCTTTCTTATTTGTAATGGTGATGGACAGGTTGACAGACGAGATCATACAGGAGTCCCCGTGGACTATGATGTTTGCAGATGACATTGTGATCTGTAGTGAGAGTAGGGAACAGGTGGAGGAGACCCTGGAGAGGTGAAGATATGCTCTAGAGAGAAGAGGAATGAAGGTCAGCAGGACTAAGACAGAATATACGTGTGTGAATGAGAGGGAGGATAGAGGAATGGTGAGGATGTAGGGAGTAGAGGGGGCGAAGGTGGATGAGTTTAAATACTTTGGATCAACAGTTCAGAGTAATGGTGAGTATGGAAGAGAGGTGAAGAAGAGAGTACAGACAGGATGGAGTGAGTGGAGAAAAGTGTCAGGAGTGATTTGTGACAGACGAGTACCAGTAATAGTGAAAGGGAAGGTCTACAAGAGGGTAGTGAAACCAGCTATGTTTTATGGGTTGGAGACAGTGGCATTGACAAAAAGGCAGGAGTCAGAGCTTGACGTGGCAGAGTTGAAGATGTTAAGATTTGAACTGGGTGTGATGAGGATGGACAGGATTAGGAATAAGTATATTAGCGGGTCAGCCCAGGTTGGATGGTTTGGAGACAAAGCCAGAGAGGCAAGATTACATTAGTTTGGACATGTGCTGAGGAGGGATGCAGAGCATATTGGGAAAAAGATGCTAAGGATGAAGCTGCCAGGTAACAGGAAAAGAGGAAGGCCTAAGATAAGGTTTATGGATGTGGTGAGAGAGGACATGCAGGTGGTTGGTGTGACAGAGCAAGATGCAGAGGACAGGAAGAAATGGAAACAGTTGATCTGCTGTGGCAACCCCTAATGGGAGCAGCCGAAAGAAGAAGGAAGACTGTTTCTTAATCTGAAGAACATTCGTCTCCCTCATAACTGCATCTTCTGGGGAAATCAGAGGGAATCTCTGTGGCTCCTCTAGGCTTAGATCCCCATCCTGGTAAGGCCCTTTAGTTCCACCAGAATATATGTACCATTAGCATATCTATCACTCATTGGTCAGAGTTTCAGTATGTCATATTACTTTGAACATAACAACTCCTGTATCTATCTCCTTATGTTTCACTCCTGCTATATCATCTGGTGGGATCTAAATAATGCTTGTATATAATTATAATGCTCATATTTTATTGTTGAATTCATTGTTTTATAAACCTGCCCATCACATATCTCACTGGTAGAGAAGGAGGTCAGAGTGGCACCTCTTCAGGTTGCTATAATGATGCTGTTAGGCTCACCAGGGTGGGTGAGGTGCATGGTATCATTCATCACTCTGGCAAGACAGTGCCAGGAATCTACCGTTTACTGGGGTTTTCATAGGCATTCCCCACTAGGCATTCATGGCAGTGCTAGTGCATGAGGTAGAGAAACATTTTTGTCTTGCCCTGCACCATGTGGAAACCAGGGCCTTCTGAAACTATAGCCATGTCACAGGTTGATTTCTGGAGGAAAAATTGTAGCAGATTTGCATCATTGCACATTGCAGGAACTATATGATGTGCAATGACAGAAAGAAAAGTAGCATGATGCAGTCTAATGCCACAGCAGACTGTGCAACAACTATAAATATGAATGCAATGGAGGAACAGGCATGTTGACCTCATGAGGTATTAAGCCTGTACTTACCACTTTAATGTTAAGTAGATTACCTATGCACCGACAATCCTAGCATTGCAGTAGCATAGCACCTATATGGACTGCGGGTAAGATTACAAGAAGCCCAAGGACCCAACACATGTGCAGACCACTCTGCCATCTATAATGCAGGTACATGGGTACATACAAGCCATGTAGGATGGCCTAGGGCTGACATTCAGTGTGCTATATGTGTGATTTAGAAACATTTAACCTAAATTGCCCGAAATAGTGCAACCAATGCCATTGCAGTGCTCAACACAATGTTCTCTGAGATAGCAAGTGGAATCCAGAAGAAAGTAATTACAGTGATCAGCAGAGTGAAGTACCGTTTTACATCTGCTGTGCTAAGGTTATGTACACACAAACACACACACACACACACACACACACACACACACACACACACACACACACACACACACACACACACACACACACACACACACACCAGTGGCAGGCAGGGAGGGTGACTGGATATGTGTAAGATTTTTTTTCTTAGGGGGTTGTACCACAACAACTTGCTGACAGGGGAATGGGGAGTACCAGCAGAGATGAGATGAGATGGATATCTGCAGAAGAGGATTACATTGGTCTCCAGAGTAGAGTGTTGTACAGCTACTGCGGTATGAGTACACCATGTATGTGTATGATTTTTTGTCATTGTTGGAGGGTGCTTTACAACAACTTGATGACAGGGGATGAGGACCACAGGGAGGAATGAAATGATGATTAAGAGACGATAGGGCACAGGTGCAGCCTATCGGATATAGGGCTGTGTGGCAGTTTGAGGTGGACTATGTCTCTTGGTAGGCAGCTTAGATGGGGAGGAATGTCTTGGAATGCTTACAGTCTGCAACAGGGGTTCAGTTGTGCATTATAAAGGATGAGCTAAAGTGGGGAAGGAATACCGGATAACTGATACAGGCCGCACATAGGTAATTAGATAGGGTACACATTGCTTATGCTTTGTAGGGCATAGGTGAATGTAAGCAAGTGGCATGGTGCAAGTGGCTGGCCTAATGGTCTGATACAGAAGAATGGCAATCGTTCCTCTTTTGTTGTTGCTGTGACCACATGAGTGCAGGAGCAGTAATGATAATGTTTCACTTATCTGTAACTGCTCGCTGACAATAGGTATATTTCTACATGTACAAGTTAAAACATGATGTGCCTTGAGATGTTCTCCCAGACAGATACCCATGTACTGTACTTACTACAGGTTGTCCATGGAAATGGACAGCAAATGCTGTGCACATGCAAGACCAATTGGGTCTTCTGGGACTGTGTTGTGCAAGCTGGTTGTGCATGTTAGTGCAGTTAGTGGCCACAACAGATCAATCCAACAGATCTGTTGCAGTATCACCAATATGATTCTGCATGCTTGGACTAAGGCCCACTCCATTTCATAGGAGAGGATCACCATGGATGAGGAGTCTATCAGTGCAAACCACTCTCACTGATATGCATGGAAGAGTTCCTGGTGTCCCAGTATGGGAACAGTGAGAGATCCTGCTAGTTGCCAAACTAGTTGCACCATACCATATCTGTCAGGGATGCACCAAGTTGGTATTTATTTATGTCAGTAACATGTTTTTGTGGCATGTCAATACAGTGAGTTCATAGATCTTGAATACCACCATATCTTCCCTCAGGCACGTCTGTATTGCAGGAGCAGAGGCATATAACACAAGGGTACATTTACTTATATTCTATGCATGAGCTAATATCTGTACTGTTGTTGCAACACGGAGGAGTGGATTGTCACATGGGTGGATTGTCACATATTATCAGAGCTGCACATAGGTGTTTTTCAGCATTTATAGGTGCTGTGGTCATGGTGGTCTTCATTTGTAGAATGTAGCAGACCTGAGCATGATGATGATGATGATCTATCCCAAGCACAATCTGTGGGCATGGTGCCACTGTTGGCAACAGTAACTGTGGAGGCACACTATCACAAATATCCACAGACACAGCTGTGTTGCCAGTGGAGCCTGCCACCACCTCATCAGTAGTCATGGATGGACAGTACATGACCGGTACCCATTCATGGGGAGCAGACTGAGCTCCTGTTTCTACACCACCAGTGGGAATTGTCATCACCACAGAGCACGAGGACTCTGGTTTGGTGTGGTGGGAAAGTAACCATCAATGCCATAGTTACTACTCATTGCCCAAGTTAGGTGCCAATGGGCATTACAAAACAGATGTGCAGGGCAGTTATCCATTCACAGGCAGATAACACCATCACCATGGCAGAGATGATAGGTGCACCATGTGCCCTGAGTGACAACGTACTTGAAGAGTTGCAATATAGTGATGCCTTCACTTCTCCATTGAACATCTGCCTCTACAGTTGACACCATTCCTATGGCCACTGATTATCTGTTTATTTTGTGGGTTCATCCCACAAGGCAGGAAGCTCTAGGTTACATACAGCATCATCCTACACACCACCTACTGATGATCAGCCTTGTATGGCATAACATGCCTGGCTTTGCAGAAATAACCTGGGTGGCGGTTATGCACATGGCATAGTTAGGTGGTCACAGTCATGCAGTTTACCTTCATCCTTCCTGACAGGTGTTGGTGCCCATCCATGTCTTGGTGAAGATGTATCCAGAGTCAGGGACATTAATTTCTTACATTTTTCCCACCTAAGGCTCCACAACACCTGACATAGACACATACACACAGTATAACACCTGCAGAAGCTATGTCCAATGGAACCCATACTGAGCAAATACCTACTACATCTAAACACTTAACCCAGGGAAACACCACCCCCTCCAGCCCAGTATACTTAGCTCTTTGCAGTCATTCAACCATGCCAGTCACTTATTTCCACATCCTTAATCCCTCTTCCACCAATGTTTTCATTGCTTATCCCTGCCACTGTGTCCCTTGCCACTAGTGCAAATGGTGATAACTGTGCCCTGCCCTCATTGCTATGTTAAATAGTGGGTAATGTTTGATACATACAGTGGACAATCTAATTCACTGTACAGCATAGACTGAGTATAGTATTTCATAATAATGTTATGTGCATTTATTCTGGTCAGTGGTTGAGGACTAGATACCATGTGTTTGCCAGTGCCACACAGCATATTTTATCCATCTCTGCCTCCCATGGTCTTCTCCTGTGTCACATATTGCGCCCATCTATGCCTCACATGATCCTCTCCTGTGTCCAATTCCCCTGACTGCTGACATCTCCTCTGCCACTGACTCCTGTCTGTCTGTCTGGTCCTCCACTGGCAATTCCCTGCTATAGCAGTCTGCATAAAACCATGCTGTACAGATAGCAAATGTTTTTCTGCAGGTCTCCAGAGCATGCTACAGCATGCCACTGGAGAATCTAGGCAGTGGAAGCAGGCCTTTAGCAATCTAAGTACATACTCAACAATACTGTTGGTCTACAACAGAGCAGAGTTGTACATTATCTTGGCTATAATTTGTGGTCTGTATATCAGTGCCATGAACCATGGCTTCAGGGCATATCTGACATCACCAATAAGATATCTCTGTGGGAAGTCACAAATCACTGGCATAGGTCTGATGTGTTGCAGATAAAAGAATTGTGGGAACTACCCAAATGGCACACAGGCATTAAATACAATATATTGTGTGTTGCTCAACATCTGACAGTGGATAGAGTGGAAAACTTTCTAGATGACATACCAATGACCATGCGGACCTGTCAGAGCCTTGATAATAATTTGGGTGCAATAAATGGCTCCTAGAATGTCAGAGAAATGGGCTATTTTATAGAATCCCACAGTGTGTTGTTTGGGGTCTGAGGGAGCCACATATGCTCCTCCATATGCTGCATCATAACATTAAGGAACTGATATAATATTCATGAGGCAGCTGCCTGTGAAATACCCATGGGCTGAAAGAAGGTCTCTGTAACAAGGATAGCCAATACTGCACAACTCTTAATGTCCACAGAGCTCAGTAATCTATGCATCCCATGGGATTCTTTGTGAAGATGGTACATGTCTACCAGCTCACATATAGTATCTCTGTCCACATGATGTTGTTTGACTGTGTCCCTGCCATGGAGATGATGGAATGTTAAGTGCAGTCAGATAAATCTGTAATGCAGGGGGTGATAACATACACCATTGTGGACACTGGCTGTGAGTTCAGTCCCTAACAGATACTGTTATGCTAATACAGATGCCACTATGTTATTGCAGTCTCAGTTCACCAAGAAATGACTGTGTACATATTCACTGGCAGAGTCAGACTGTGCAATTTTTATATATTTCTGAGTATTTCCCATTTGCCTTACAAATACAAGGTGCAAGGTTTGAGTCTCCCAAGGGATAATTGGCTAGGCTTAAAATGGCTTGCAAGGGCAGTTAGCCTAGTACTAATCTATGAACCTATGAACCTATGTTGAGTGCCCTCATTTGCATATGCAGCTGGTCTAATTATAATGTTTCTCATTTCCATATCATTATATGCTCCTTAGTGTACATTGTTAACCATGCTATTTTGCCATTTTGGGAAATGGCTCTACCTATGTCACTGAATCAGCCCCATCCTGACCATCTCTGCTCATTGTGCAGTTTTGCCTAGCATGTTTCACTATTTGTTTCTGAATACCAGCATAAACAAGACAATGGTTAAGTAACAAGACATAACTCAATATCAACGTTCCCTGTCTGCCATAATATGGGTTACCAAAAGCATCATATAGAACTCTTTACTGAGACCAATTAATTTTAAATCATCAATGGATAACCCAGTATGCTAATCACTACAAACTGTGCAACATAATTACTTTAGTAAAAACATGAAGTTACCAAAAATACTCCATAAAAATATACACTGGTGTAGTAGTAATGACAAGTCTCCAAAAAAGGGTGAACAAAGTGGTAAAGCAGAGAGCTGCAAAATACAACAGCTTCAGCAATCACAGACAAGCAGAACTCCACAATGTCAAGTACTTATTAATAAAATAAAATAGCAAAGCTTTTGGATAAAATATCCTTCTTCAGTGTCTTGCAAAAATCATTTTAAACCCAGCAATCTTAAATACAAATGATTATTATATCACATGACACAGTCAACCTATCAAAGAGTAATCAATTAAGATAAGCAATTAGGTTTTTTAAAACCACAGTTGTTTAAAACTATATACACATCCATATATATATATATATATATATATATATATATATATATATATATATATATATATATATATATATATATATATTTATTTATTTAAATGAACAGTGGGCATAGTTACATATTATAATATGCCTATAGGCTTATTTCACTCTTTGTTGTTTTGTTTCCAAAATCGGCTTTAATGTAACTTGTTTTTTTAAGCCTGGATATTTGTCTGCTTGTAGACAGACAATCCATTCATACTCCTTTGTGTCCACTCTATTCACTATATCACCACATCTCACATTTTGATATATAATGTGTATGACTCTAAAATAAAATTGATGAGTATCATAATTGTCTTGAACATGTTGGGCCAAGGAGTTTGTAAGAACTCCCCTATATATATCTGACCTATGCTCTATAATCCTGTCCCATAACCTTCTCATAGACTTTCCAATATAGAAGCTTGTGCATTTTTGGCAGTTGGCCAGGTATATAATAGAGGACGTATTACAAGTGGCAGTACAGCAAAAGGTATATTTCCTACCAATAATGGGATATGTAAATTCCGTAGACTGATTGATACTGAAGCAACATGAGCAGATGTGACATGGAAAAGTTCCCTTTCTATTAAAATTAGGAACATGTTTATTATTAAGAGTGAAGTCCTTATAGCATAGGAGCTTTTTCAAATTGTTACAGTTTTGATATGCAAATAGCGGCTTATTTGGGATCCATTTTTCACGGCCAGTTATGGCCTTTAAAATGTCCCAATTACTTCTGATAATGTTTTCCACTGTTTCACTGGCCCTACTAAAAGTCATCAGGTACTTTAAGGGTTGAGTAGAACCCAGATTGTGAGTAGCAGAAGAGGCGCATTCATGATCAGAAAGGTAGGGTCTAGCCCTTGTATCAATCGCATCGTATCATTCCTTACTACTTCTAGCTCATTGATATTATAGCCCCTTTCAAAAAAGTCATTTGTCATTTCCTGCATCTGTGACTCACAGACATCCATTTTTGTATTCAGCCTACTAGCCCGTAGGTACTGACTCTTAATATCTTTAAAGGTTCTTCTTGCACGCATGCTACTCTTATGTAAATGTTTATTCACTTGAACATCTTTTTTATATATGCAAGTTTCTAATCCAGAATTTGTCAGTTGTAATCCAGCATCCAAGAAATTCAGATGAGTATCAGAAAAAGTCATTTCAGATTTAAAAAATTCAACCTCATTGTTCAAATAAGTAAAGAAGTTATGCAATTTTTTATCACTGCCATGCCAAACCAAAAACTATCATCCACAAAATGCTTGTAAAATAAAATATCAGAGGCATACACATTAATTTCACCATATATATATATATATATATATATATATATATATATATATATATATATATATCTATATATCTATATATATATATATATATATATATGTTTGTTCCCATTTACTTAATGTTAGATTGGCATACGTATTGGCTATTGCAGTACCCATAGTTGTTCCTGAAATCTGGTGGTATACTTGTTTATTAAAGGCAAAAATATTATTCTCCAATACCAGTTCTAAAAATTTGCAGAGAGTTTCAATTCGTCTGTCAGAGTAGCGACCATATTCCTGCAACATTTCCCTTATGCATTTAATACCATATCTATTGGGAATGACTGTAAAAATGGATTTTATATCCAAGGTCACTAACAGGAAACAGCTATGGGTATTATTAGTATACCAGGTTATAACTCATACCATGCGTTTCGGCCCCAAAACTCGGACCGAAGCACAAAAGGAGGGGGAGTATTTATATTCATCAAAGATACCTACACCTCCAGGTTAGTGGCACTGCACGAAGCATCGGAAACCATCCATGTGCAACTAACAGCGGGCAAAACTACCTTTCAGTTTGTAGCCTGCTACAGAACACCCTCCCTATTACAGGAACCCCACTTGGCACATTGGAGAATATGAAGGTCTCTCCAAACACTATGTTATTGGGTGACTTCAACTACCCAAACATTGACTGGGAAAACTACTCAAGCCCAAACACCCTCGCCCAATGGTTCCTTGAATTTATAAACTCTAACACAATGGAACAACTGGTCACCACTCCCACAAGAGGGAACAACATATTGGACCTGGGCATCACCAACATGGGGACTCTATGTTCCACACCAGAGGTAAACCCCTCATTGGTAAGATCAGACCATAAACAAATTTCCCTGGACATCCATATACCGTCCCCACCCCCAGCCAAGGAAATCACTGTAAAGAATTTCTCAAAAGCCAGCTTTGCACTTCTCAAGACTGAGGTGGAATCCTTCAAAGCCCCTGGGCCAGAGGATAATACAGCCCAATCCGCAGAATCCTTTACAAATGCACTCTATGAGCACCTGCAGGAATGCATGGATCGTGCTATCCCAAATAAAACCAAGACTCACTCCTCCAAAAACAGGAGACTGGTCTGGTGGACCCCGGCCATAAATAAGCTATACAACAGAAGGAGGAAGCTACTACATGACAGAGCAAAATCCCAAAAAGGGAAGGCATTTCTGATCAGTATTAGCAAGAAACTTTGATCCCTCATAAAATCATCAAAGGCCAGTTTCGAAAGAAAAATTGCCCTAGACACTAAAGATAATCACAAGGCCTTCTTTAGTTATGTCAGGAACATGGGCAGAAACTCCCAGATATGCTCTGAATTGTTGCATAACGGTACAAAATATACCGAACCTACAGACATAGCCAACATCCTGGCAGACAGATTCAGCACAAACTTCTCCCCTTCCCCCGCAAAGGAGCAAACACCTATCCCAACTGAATGTAACCTCCCTGACATCACAGATGCACAGGTGAAAGCTGCCCTCTCCAAAGCAAAAAACACAGCATCTATGGGACCGGACGGTGTCCCAGGCTATGTCTTACATGAGCTCCAAGAAGAACTAAACCCTCACATTAAGTCACTGTTCAAACTTAGACTTACTACAGGATATGTACCCAAAGAATGGTGTACAGCTACAGTGGTCCCACTCCACAAAGGTGGTGCCACAACAGACCCCGGAAACTATCACCCCATAAGCCTGACTAGTCTGGTCTGTAAAGCTATGGAGCGTATTATCATGGAACTCATAAACAAAGACATTGGGGGCCTCCAGACACTGGACCCTACCCAATTTGGCTTTGTTAAGGGCAGATCTTGCCTCTTAAACCTAGTTGATTTCTTTGAAACAGTTACCAAAGCCATAGATGAGGGCAAGGTAGTCCAAACAGCCTACCTGAATCTCGCAAAAGCCTTCGACACAATACCCCACTCGGGCATCATAAATAAGCTTACCAGCTTAAATATCAACCCCTATATCACAAGATGGGTTGCAAACTGGCTCAGAGATAGAACCCACATGGTCAGAATCACAGGTGCCATGTCCGAATCCAAACCAGTTACAAGTGGCATCCCACAGGGCTCAGTTCTGGGACCTCTCTTGTTCGGTATATACTTCTCTGAGGTTCAGGCTAACACGGGGGGATTATGGCTGACAAAGTTCACAGACGACTGCAAACTGGGGGCCATAATCGAATCTCCAGCTGACACAAGCATCCTCCAAAAGGGTCTCACAGAGATGGATGCTTGGTGCCAGAGCCACGGCCTCAAGCTAAATACTAAAAAGTGCATAGTCATCCCCTTTGGGAAAAACAAGGTGCCCACAAATTACCACATAATGTGGTAATCCATTAAATACGGAAGACGTAATTGGAGATTTGGGGACCAATGTAGATAGTAATCTCCCCTTTGATAATCACTTTGCCAAAGTGGTTAGAAAGACCTTCTATATAGCCCACCTTATCATGAAAGGGTTTGCATCTAGATCAAGAGAGGTCATTGTGCCCCTCTACTCATCACTCATCAGGCCCATAATTGAATACAATGCCCCTTTTGGGATGTACCTTACCCGACACCTGCAGCAACTGGAGAGACCCCAAAAGTACCTCACCAAGAGGATCATGGGCTACAAGCAGATGTCCTATGTAGCTCGACTAAAGAAACTCCAGCTCTACTCAGTTGCTTACCGCCTACTCAGAGGCGATCTATGCCTGACGTACAAAGCCATGTCAAACCCAGAATTAATGGACATGCTCTACCTCAAAAAATCCAAGTCCCTTAGAGCTACATGCTCCAGGGACCTAAACCTCAGCACAAAAATAAATAGGACATGCTGGAGGGACAGATTTATTTTCCAGAGGCTCCCCTCACTCTGGAATAGAATCCCAATTCATGTTAGACATAGCCCCTCGCTGACCCTCTTCAAGCGAAATTTGGATGCGTAGATGGGAAATCGCAAATTCACCCCTGGGATCTCTCCTGTGTCCCTGCTAGACAGAGGCACAGTAAACTAATCTTAAAAGGGTACCTTCTGTGACCTACTTTACAGAGGCACAGTAGGCTAATCTAATAGGGAGGCGGAAGCCAAATACACTCTGGCTGGGCTTATAAATGCCCTAGGGAAGATAGCCTAGTATCTACCTATGAGCCTATGAACCTATGAACCAGCCATATAAATGGGTTAAAAAATCACCAGTATCCTTTATGTAACTAGGTATATATTTCAAGAAACATTTTAGTGTATCCTGTAAGTAGACCGATAGGGGCTCCATCACCCATCCCCTCCCAGAGACTATAGGTTTCATCAGTGGTTTATGGAGGGATTTATGTATTTTAGGGAGACCATATAACACAGGAATGGTTGGGCATGGTACACTCAAAAAGTGAAAAATGTCAATATCTATGTCATTCATTATTTGTAAATCATAGATAGACATATTAATTCTACTAATCATTTCATCCACTTCCTTATTACCAATCAATTTAAAAGTTTGTACATTGGAAAGCAACTCATTCATAGCTCGCAAATAGTCACATGTATTCATTAGCACAATGGCTCCCCCTTTATCTGCCTCTTTAATCATTATTTCATCATTATTCTGCAATGACTTAAGTGCATTAGACTCTTCAGCAGTTAAGTTATATAACTTCTTAAACACTCCCTTACTATAAAAATCACAAATTTGTTTTTCACATATATTATTAAATGCATTAACAACAGGGTCATTAATAGGAATAAATATACTACTTCTTTTAAGCTGACCATTCCCAGAAGTATTACTGTCCTTAAAAATATTCTTTAAATTCAAATTGCATGAAAATAAATCCAAGTCTGTAATGGCATTTACTAAATCATCAGTTCCAGCAGGTACAAATTTAATTCCTCGAGACAATAAGGATGTCTTAGCATCAGAAAGTCTACATTTCAATAGATTTAAAATTAAAGAGTGTTCCGCAGATATATTACAAATATTTCGATGGTCTGGGGCACTTACTGTTTCTTCGCAGTCCTGCTCCTGGTTGTTGGACTGTTCCTCACCCTGCCTCAAGATTTGGAATGCTGTCTCGATGTATCGCATCCCCGAATTGCTATTTTGTCAGGTAGATTGATCCTCACACACTGGTATCTTTGTAAAAAATAAGGGGAAGAACCTGAACTACTCATTGCATCCTTGTTTTGTAAATTCTCTTTCATTAGGGATACCCGCGAGTCTGGCACAGGTTTCACCGAGGGGTCACCTAATTGCGATAACGTCAGGGGCATTTCTACAACATCTCTGCCTCCTTCCAGTTGGTTATCAGATGGTGGATGCTCCACTAAAGATTTGCTTCTTACTAAAGGTGACTGTTGATTGGTTAGCAGCTGAAAAGTGTCCAAGTCATACATTGAGCCTCGCTTATTTCGAAAATTAGTAGAAGTAGAATTATTATTCAATGAGTGTTTTGGCCAGGAAAAAATATGACTACTGCTAAAATCATTGATATCACACTGTAGCTTCTTCCTTTTGGTATTTTCCAATTGCTTATCATAGTCATTTAATCTCCCTAGCATAGCATCAAACAGGGAAAAGTTCTCATTGAATATAGCTGAGCTTGCAAGTTGTTTCTCTAAAGTATTAATTGCCACTCACAATTCACTTTCTTTAGAAGTGAAAAATCATTCATAAGGCACATGTAGTCCAAACTTAAATTTATATTTAATTCCTGCCATTTTTTCAGCAGTTCAGGATAGATATTCCCATATGAGGGCATATTTAAAACCCGTAGCCCCTGTGGCACAATACACAAGTCCAAATATGCATAGAAACTGAAACATTGCCATTGCAGCCTTTTAAAATTTTTAACTTTATTTTCCAAGGTCTGAATCATAGCACAAAAGTCATCCCTTTCAGACCTCATATTTGTATGACTTACTCTTGTAGTGGCCATTGAATTCAAACGTCCCAGTCTGTGATTGCTGTAGTAATAATGACCTCACCTTTATTGTCAGCAAATGGAACTTTATGAAACTTTGTAAAAATAACATAATATTACATTAAAAACCTAGAGTCCATGCTCTCTCCCTCACAAGCCAGTATATCTGGCACTGAGAAGGTTATCAATATCATCACTACACCTCAAACACTCACAACTATACAGCACACACCCATATATGTGGAGGTTCTAAACAAAAACATACCCAAACAAAGGAGACCTCAGAGGCAAAAGCACATGCAAACTCCACAACTCTCCACACCACATACCATGCATAGTCCACACACCAGTGTCTCGCAACCACAAAGGCCTAACCATAAACCCAACATATTAGTCAAAGGAGACTCCATTGTGAAATGCACAGATGTGTCTCTCACCAGGCTGGATAAGGGGAAAGTCAGTTAGTTGTCTGTCAGGTGCCAGAATCCGCCATTACACACACGCACTCAAGTCTCTCAACAACAGGTACTGTTATGACTCTGTCATAGTCCATGCTGGGGTGAACAACTTGAGACATACCTCCCTGGACTATATGAAGGGAGACATGATTGAGCTCAGGCAGGTATGTCCCTAGCCTTAAGCAGCATTCTACAGTCATCCAGAATGATGCCTCAATACAAACAGAAAATGATTGACTTTAACAATAGGCTTAGTTACTGGTGTCATTCCAGGAGGATCCAGTACCTGACAGCCTGGGAAGATATGATCGACAGACCATAATGCTTTGCTAGAGATGGCCTGCATCTGTCTCACTTGGCCTTCAGGCTTCTGGCAAAGGCCCTTGCCTCCTTTATAGTGCCTTTTTTTGGAAAAGACCTGAGGTCGATAAAACCAACATAAAAATTTCAACAAATTGCAAATTAAAGGTCATACTGCTAATCACTAGGAGTCTAGACATGAAACTGCACTCATTGCAAGCATTCTTAACCCTAGAAGATGCTGACATTTGTGCAGTCACAGAAACCGGGTTCAAAGCTGCAGAGAGCACCCCAGCCTTACCTGGTT
Source organism: Protopterus annectens (assembly GCF_019279795.1). Lineage (NCBI taxonomy): Eukaryota > Metazoa > Chordata > Ceratodontiformes > Protopteridae > Protopterus > Protopterus annectens. The sequence goes on along the minus strand of NC_056732.1, from coordinate 437,967,742 downwards.
ACTCATTCTATCATACATTCAGACCCCAAACTGTGGGCAGCAAAGCCAAAGGAGGTGGAGTTTCAATATATATTAAAGGCACACACTCCTCCTGGCTAGTCAAACAGTATGATGCATAGGAGACACTCCAAGTGCAGTTAACTGTTAACAAGACCCCCTATTCAAATCATAGCTAGAGCTACAGGCCCCCAAATTAAAGTCAAGATGTCCACTCCACCTTTCTGGACCTCTTCAAATCTATCAAGATTCAGCTCTTTACCCTGATCCTGTATGACTTTAATTACCCAATCACAGACTGGAAAAACTACCCATGCCAGAATGCAAATGCCCAGAGATTCCTTGATTTTATCAGTGCAAATGCCTTCGGAACAGCTAGTTGATACCCCCACAAGAGGTGATAATATTTTGGTCCTGGTATAATCAACATGAGTAACCACTGCAGCACCTCTACAGTATCATCCTCCCTGGTAAGATCTGACCATAAAGCAGTCACTTTCGAAGTCAGCATCTCCCCTGACCCCCTCCCCATCCCAGCTAGGGTCAAATAAAAAAATTTCTCCAAAGCTGATTACAACCTCCTGAGGGATGGTATAAACAGCTTCACTGGCCCCTCCTCCTCTGTTGGAACTGGTACCAATGTCCAAATCTACACCAAAGTACTATACAAGCACTTATATAGATGCATGGAATCAGGAATACCTGAAGGACAAGATCATCCTCCACAAGGAATAGTAAACCTGTCTGGTGGACATCTGCAATAAATAAACTATGTAACAAAAGGAAAAAATTGCTGTCCAGGACCAAGAAGGAGCAGGTGCCTAATTGGAATCAGTCTCTCCAAGCAAATAAGAGCACTAGTGAAATCCTGTAAAGCCAACTTCAAGTCCAAATTAGTCACATCGACTAGAGACAATCATAATGCCTTCTTCACATGTGCCCGCAGTCTCAAAGGAAGCACCCAGATCTGTTCCGAACTGGTGGCCAAGGACATGACATACACAAATGCTGTAGATATAGCCAACCTATGGCTGACAGAGTCAGTGAAAACTTCACCCCTCTGTCCCCATGAGTAAATCAGGACATCCCCATTTCCTGAACCCTCCCCCTTATCTCTAAGGAACAGGTCATCACTGCCTTCTCAAAGGCAAAAAATACCACCTCCATTGGACCCGATAACATCCCAGGCTGTATCCTACATGAACTCAGGCATGAACTTGCAGCACCATTAGGCACCCTATTTAACCAAAGCCTGAGTACCAGCTTTGTCTCAGCCGAGTGGAGGACAGCCACTGTCATCCCTTTACACAAAGGTGGAGTGACCACCGATCCAGGAAATTATAGAACCATCAGCCTAACTAGCCTGATCTGCAAGGCCATGGAATGGATTATCATGGACCTCATTAACAGGGACATTGGCAACCTCCAAACACTCGACCCCACACAGTTTGGCTTTGTCAAGGGGAGGTCATGTGTGTTAAATCTGGTCGACTTCTTTGAGGCAGTCACCAAAGCCATGGATGAGGGGAAGATGGTGCACTCTGTCTACCTTGACCTGGCCAAAGCCTTCAACACTATTTCCCACTCGGGCATAATAGATAAACTCTCTCAATTAGGTATCAATCCATATGTTATCAGATGGGTAGCAAACTGGCTCACTGATAGAACCCACTTAATCAAAATAGGGGAAGCCACCTCAAGCAGTAGACCCGTAATGAACGCCATATCCCAGGAATCGGTCATGGGGCCTCTGTTATTTGAGATATACTTCTCTGAGGTGCAGGCCAAAACTAGTGGGTTATGGCTGACCAAGTTTGCAGATGACTGCAAGCTGGGCACTGTCATCAGTTCCCCAAGTGATGTGGATGTCCTCCAAGAGGGTCTCACTGGAACAAATGACTGGTGCCAGAAACATAGCCTCAAGCTGAATGCCAAATAATGCATCATCATCCCCTTTGGGGAGAGTGATGTCCCCACATATTATTACATTAATAACAAGGACCTAAGCACATAATCAGTCATGTGGGATTTGGGCACCCAGGTTGATAGCAACCTGACTTTTGACCACCATGTTGCTTCTATTGTACGGAAAGCTTTCTACATGGCCCACCTCATAAGTAAGGGTATCTCATTCAGGGACAAGGAGGTCCCTGTATTCTTCCCTTATAAGGTCAATTATTGAGTATAACACCCCTTCAGCATGTACCTTGCAAAGCACATGAAGCAGCTGGAGAGACCATAGAGGTTCCTCACCAGAAGAATCTAGGGCTTCAAACATCTACCATACACAGATAGGCTAAAAGCTGTATCCCTCTACTCAGTTTCATACAAACTCCTCAGAGGTGACCTCTGTCTGGCATACAAAGCAGTCTCAGACTCCCCTTTGTTGAGAATGCTGCATATCCACAAGTCAAGCTCCACTCAAGTAACCCACACGCGCAACCTCAACCTGGTCAGTGACATCAATAGGATTTGTTGGCAGGACAGATGTGTGTCCCAGAGACTCTCCCATCTGTGGAATAGACTCCTTCTCCGCATTAAGCAGAGTACCTCTTTATCCCTTTTCAAGTGCAACCTGGATATCTGGATGGGAAACAGAAAATACACCCCTGGGATTCCACCTGTGTCCCTTGCCCCCACCTGAAGCCATTTATCTTTATGTATAGTTGCACATGGTTCCCTGTTATTGCAGAAGTAAATAAATGTATTTTGTTTTCTGAGGATTGAAGAGTACTGGCATTTTGTGTGGAGCATACTGCAATAATAGGAACACCATATTTCAGTCTGGGAAACAAAATATTTATGGCTGTTGTTTATGTGGCTTCAGGAGTTAGTAAATTAGATTTTAAGATATATTTTAAGTTGTCCCAGTAATATGTACATTTGAGACTAGGTATGCATATGGAATGTGAGGTGATGGGTAAATAAGAAGCATAGATACTTTTGTTGCTTGACACAAGGAAGTGAAGTTCTGAATGTGTATAATGGTAACTGCTGGGGTATTTTGTAACATTTGTGGAGTTCTGAATAGCATTACTGAGGTTTGTAGTGTATTGATTGTCCATTTACTGACATGCATCCAGTTCCAGATTGATTTAAAAGTGTTCTTAAGACTGTTTGTAAGACAGAGAAGATCCTTAATTTCATTTGTGAGAGCTAGGTCATCAGTATACAGCATGCAGCACAATCGTTGCTATCATTTGTGAGAGCTAGGTCATCAGTATACAGCATGCAGCATGATCCTTACTATCATTTGTGAGAACTAGGTCATCAGTATACATCATGCAGCACGATCCTTACTATCATTTGTGAGAGCTAGGGCATCAGTATACAGCATGCAGGACGATTCTTACTATCATTTGTGAGAGCTAGGTCATCAGTATACAGCATTCAGCATGATTCTTACTATCATTTGTGAGAGCTAGGGCATCAGTATACAGCATGCAGCACGATCCTTACTATCATTTGTGAGAGCTAGGTCATCAGTATACAGCATTCAGCATGATTCTTACTATCATTTGTGAGAGCTACGTCATCAGTATACAGCATTCATCATGATTCTTACTATCATTTGTGAAAGCTAGGGCATCAGTATACATCATGCAGCACGATCCTTACTATAATTTGTGAGAGCTAGGGCATCAGTATACAGCATGCAGCACGATCCTTACTATCATTTGTGAGAGCTAGGTCATCAGTATACAGCATTCAACATGATTCTTACTATCATTTGTGAAAGCTAGGGCATCAGTATACAGCATGCAGCACGATCCTTACTATCATTTGTGAGAGCTAGGGCATCAGTATACAGCATGCAGCACGATCCTTACTATCATTTGTGAGAGCTAGGTCATCAGTATACAGCATTCAGCATGATTCTTACTATCATTTGTGAGAGCTAGGGCATCAGTATACAGCATGCAGCACGATCCTTACTATCATTTGTGAGAGCTAGGGCATCAGTATACAGCATGCAGCACGATCCTTACTATCATTTGTGAGAGCTAGGGCATCAGTATACAGCATGCAGCACGATCCTTACTATCATTTGTGAGAGCTAGGTCATCAGTATACAGCATTCAGCATGATTCTTACTATCATTTGTGAGATCTAGGGCATCAGTATACAGCATGCAGCTGATGTTAAGGAGAGTCTAGGGAAGATCATTTATGGAGAGAGATAATGAGAGCAGAGCAGGGGACTGAACACATAACATTGAGATGACCCTTTCAAGGTAGTTACTGTAATGCACAAGCTGTTAGGTCCAAACAGGGTAAAGATACAGCTGGAAAGCTGGAAAAATAGGTAAAAAACCATTGCAGTACATCAGAGGATAAATCTGCCTGAGAAAGGTTTTGCAGTAGTAAAAAGTGATTTACAATAGCAAAACCTTTTCTTAAATCTAGGAAGCTTGCACCAACTGTTTTGCCTTATTCCAAGCTAGAATAAATTTGGTCAGTAAGTGCATAAATACTGTTGACAGTACTATAGATTGGGTGAACTTTGTCATTAAGTATATTGTACTTTATCATATACTCTAAACTTTTTTCATATACAATCTTTTCAAGAGTTTTAATAAGGGGGCATAGATTGGAGAAGGGTCGGAAGTCATTTGCAGATGAAGGGGTAGGGATTTTGGAAAGAGGCAAAACTAGTGCATGTTTATTGTCAGGAGTAAGATAAAACAGGTAAGTAAGAGGCTTAGAATGTATTTTATTTCCTAATTTCAAGACATAGGAATGAATGCTGTGGAAGAGCTGGTTATATGAACAATCAGTGCTTTCCGGGTGTTTTTGTACTTGTCTTTGAAATAGTTTTAAAGTCAAATGGGAAGACTGAAATACCTTATATAGTGGAAGGGAAGGAAATGTGATATGGGGATTGAAATGTTTGTTGAAAGGGGGATAATGATGTTATTCTGAAGTTCAGTGAGAAGAGAGGGGAAGGATATATTGTGCTCCAGTTTTTTTAGGAAAGAAAGTTGGAAAAGCTGGATGTTTTAGACCTTTCCATAATTTCTTGGAATTACTCAGGTTAGCAGTCTGGTTTTCTGCAATAATCAGCTTTAACTTGATTAGTCATTAGTCTTGTTTATAGTTTTAATGTACTGTAATTGGCATGTTTGTCTAAACTGGATTTTTTTCTAGTTTACCCAAGAATTATCTCTGCTTTTGATTAGTAGTCTGATATTCTTTTTCAACTATGAAGCCTGTTCCTGTTTTCTGAATTGTTTTTTTTTGTGTTCCCCTTCTAGTTCCCCTGTCCTTCACCAGGAAAACCATCCTCTCCTACTGTCTCTGGACTGTCTCTGTTCTAATGCTGGAGCCAGAGCAGAAACTAAGGGTATCCTATGGGTTGTGCCATTGACTGCTTCTAGCTGGGATTTTTTTCATTTATGACCTGCTCCTTGGTATTTCCCCTTTCCCTGCATTTGCCTTTTACATTCAATGGCTACTGTATACTACAGATCATGCTTCCCTGCGGGGAATGCCTGGACAAGAGCCCTCCCCCACTGAGATGGTAATGTCCATCTCTCCCTACCAGCACCTTAGATGCCATAGTTGCTAACTAAGGTCACCTGAGCATAGCTGTTATCCCTCTACACAATGGTTCTGGTCCCATTTTCTGAGTTGTTGGGGCAAATAGCCAGTCTTGACTTTGGAAGAGAATGTGGCGAGAAATAATACTAGATTAGTACAGCTGTAGTAGGTACTCTAGTCAATGCTATTAAGTTAGCTGAGGAGCATGTCCAAAGGGTTATTAAAGATAGTTCTGGACTGAACAATTTGGGTGGAATTTTTTTGGTTTTAGTGGTTCATGGTGAATAAACATGACAGTGATCACTTAGGAAGTTAGGAGGAATAGAAAGTTGAAATAGTTTATCAAGTATATTTGTAAGAAGTATATCAAGCAGTGTGAAGGTCATTTTGGAGGCACTAGGTATGGTTCCTTCAGTGACCACTTGAGTGAGATTGAAGAAGGCAGGTAACCTGTGTAACTGATTTGTGAGGAACTAGCTGCTCTATATTTATATAAATTGTTATTAGAAGTATGTGGTGGTTTGCATCTTCAAACATCCTGCTTAAAGTTGTTTCATTAAGGCTAATGTAAAAGGTGCAGGGATGTAGACTATTGCAGTATATATTTTTGCTTGGCCACCCAGCAGTAGCTGAATAGTTAGCTCTTTAGGTTCATCACTACCTACAGAGCCACTTTTTACTATTAATTATATATATGTGGGCTCAGCATGTTTGATTTGGTTGAATGGCTCGGCCTTGCAAATACTGACATAGAGAAAACTACAACAAAATGATAGTGTAGTCTGTCCATTTACAACACCTGAAGAACTTTGGTTTCCTGTCACTGGGAGAATTCTTCTCTATTGATTCTGATTCTGATGAAGTCCCTATGGATGAAATCACTTAATCTGGTAAGAGTCGGTAAAGTGATTCTGTGTTACTATGAGTGACTGAGTCTTAACTGCTTCTTTTGTGGTTACTGTTTTCTCATGAAGTGAAATTGCTGGAATATTTGGCTCTGCAGTAATGTCTGAACTTTCATTTGTCACAAAAGTTTTAGCATTGGGGTTGAGTTTGTGTGTATGGTCACACACACACACTCACACAAATGTTTGCAGGTTAAGGCTGGAGTAAGGGCTACAGAAAGGGATAGGTGCATGACATGTTTGTATTTAGTGTGTGAGTGATTTTGTGTGTGCGCGTGTGTGTGTGTGTGTGTGTGTGTGTGTGTGTGTGTGTGTGTTGTATTTTGTTTAGTGGTACTTTTAGGAAAAGAGTATTTAGTACCCCAATGTGTAGGGCTGGGTTTAAGGGCAGGAGTAGGGTTAAGATATGCACACGAGTAAGGTGATATTTCAAATTTCTTTTTGAAACCTTATGAACTTTCTTTATGGGTATGTTGTTTAATCTAGTTTTAGTATTTGATGAGTTTTTTCTTATATACTATGTAGTGCCTTTGTTTTTTTTTTTTTTGTTTGTTTTTTGGTAAAGTCTCCTAATGCTACAGTTCTAATAAAGAGGATTGTTTTTATATTTCTTAATATATTTTTGCCTTATTAGAATTTATTTAGCTGTGCATTCATTCATTAAGTAAAATAATTAATCAGTTACCTCTGCTGCTTTTTTTGCATACGTTAAATAGCAGATCCCAGTCAAAACTTCCTAGTGCATTGTTAATGTAACTATAACTACCATTTGAAAAGTCTTAATATTAGATGAATTGTTCTTGTAGGAGAGGTAGTTTTGCCTTATGCATCTGAAACGCTTCACAGAAAAATTTGAGCAGGCTTGGAGTAATGGAGGCACATAGCAACTCATATTATACGGCAGAGCATCGGAACTGGATAGCTAAGTTCACTTTTATTTTATTAGGCAGTTTCATCCTAACTACTTTTGGAGACCATAAAACAGAAATGAAACAGTTAATGATCTTGGCTGCATGACTAAATACATTAGTTTTTGACAATCAGAGATAAGATCACCAAGTGTTGAACTGACAGAGAAATAATATTATAGAAACTTGCTGTTTCACTTTTAAAGTATTTTGTGGTGGGGCAGACCTAACATGAGGGTATGTACCCCCTACCCACTGCTGTTTAAATACACTTAGTTCTTTGTATTTCAGAGAAAAGTGGATTCTTTGAGTTGCTGCAGTCACAATGTTTAAACAAAAAAGAAACAAATCACATATGTATGATTGCATATTAGAATCACAAATTACTCCCAGTGATTTTTTTCAGCATTATAAAGCTGTCCACTGCAACCCAACACCTAAACTGGCAACCATGCTATACTTGATTGGAAACTATTAAAAAAAGTCTGCAAAGTGATGAAACATCTGTGTATTTGTGTTTGCTAGCTTTTCATTTATTGCTTTCCTCTGGTTAACCAGTGGTCTTACAAAACAGTTAGGACAACCAGACATTCATCATTCCTTAAGAGTCTGTATGACATTGAGTACAGTAAACAATCAGTATGTTGCTCATACATGGAAATAAAAATGACATTGGGAACATTCCTTTCCCTTTCAAATTATTCCTTTCTCCTTTCTTTAACTACTTCCATCAATCAGCTAGATGTAGTCAATATACTATGCATCTTTGTTTAGTCATGAATCAGAAGCTACCTCACTCATAAAGAAACCCATCTCACATTAAAATAACTCAGCCTTCAGTGGGAAATGGCACTTCTAGAATGGTTCTTTCTCTCTCTTTAAGTGTTGAGATGTCAACTTATTCTTCAGAAGATTACCAAAGCTTTGTTAGAGGAATGGGATGCAATTTGCCCACTGACTATCAGGATATTATATTGAAATGTGTCCCTGGCTTAGTAAAGAAGCTGTCAAAACTCAGAACGAGAGGGTATGCAGTGAGGAATTGGAAAGTCATGTATTTGCTCAAAGTTCACCATCATTTCTTGAACACTGAATCTTCTATTGGATCATGATCAACATTTGATGAACACTCACAAGTGCAGTCACAAATGTCTGAGAATGAATGCAATGTTAATTAAAACATGTATCGCTGTTGAAGCATTTTGCAGGGGGTTGTGCCTCCTACATGCCTACTACTTATGAATATACTAACTCCAATATCTATGTGCCTTGAACTAGATTTCATATCCCTATGATATTATTGAGAGTACCATAGCTTAGGCAAATTGAATCTATGTTGACAAAAATAACATCTCTGCACTAAAGATCTTATCTAAATTCTTTGTGACTATTCTGCTATGAGGGATTCATCATAGGATTTTTTTAATGGTTTCATTTCATTATTAATTATTGATTATTGATCCAAGCAGGCTGAAGTTGTGTACAATTTTTTCTTCAACAAGAATAGATGTATTGATTTTAAAATTTGTCAGAATCCTTCTCTTTATGTCAAGGTGCAGACCCATTTGATACTGTGTTAATAGTGTATGTTGACTAGCAGATATTTCAGATTGTCTTCACTTTCATCTAGTAATGTGGTATCACCAGCATTGCAGTGATTGTTGATAATTCTTCCTTCAATTTTCACACTTTGTTTCATAAAGACCTTGTTCTCTGACATTTTTTCTGCATATAAAGTATTCTGGGGACAGTATGTAGTCTTGTCATACACTTTTACTAATACTAACCTTTCTGTTTCTCCTTGTTCTGTTTAAACTGTTGCTTCATAACTGATGTAAAGATTGTACATGAAAGCTATCAGGTATTCTGGTATGCCAATGTTTTCTGTATGGACCAGAGTTTTTCATGATTTAAGCAAAGGCCTCACTATAGTCAATGAAACACATGTAGCCATCCTTTTGATATTCTTTTGTATTTTCAAGGACCTACGCCACATTTGCAGTGATGTCTATTATTCCTAGTCACTTTCTGAACCCTCCTTATACATCTAGTTATTGTCATTCCAAGTATGGTTGTAATCTCCAATGAACAGCCATGAGATGAATCTTGCTGGCGTGTTACATCACAGCAATTATGTGATAATTTTGTTTCTATAACCTGCAAGATCACCTTTATTCAGTTCTGGTATAAAAAAATATTTCCAGTCAGTTGATTATGATGCTGTCTTTATAATTTCCTGGCAGTCCTGCCTCCAATGCATGGTGCTTTTGTAAGCCTTTCAGTGCTGCTGCTGCCAGTTTTTATCACCTTGTGTTCTTAATTGTAAGGTATGTGTTGAAACGGTTGCCAATCTATTTGATTATTACAGTACAATGATAGTATAGTCTTTCTAGATTTCTTAATCTTCTCTGCATAATTCACCATACCGCAATGAGCTCCTGTGAAGATTCCCGTTCAAGGCTGGAATTTTCCCTTCTGTTCCTGTGGTTTTGGGAACACTTATCTTGTTTTTCCTGTGGTATTTTTTATTTTTGTCACCTTGCATGCATTGTTGTATTTCTCTTTATCTTGTCTCAACAGCATGTTGGAAAGTTTAGCTAAATGCCATTCTCATTCTGTGCTCTGCTTAGCTTCTTTACATATTTGCACAATATTCAAGGTCCTCTTTGTCAATCAGTTTCACCATTTTTGCTTTTCATTTCTTTCTTCTTTTTTTTTTAATCAGGGAGTTCTCACTTTCTTTAACTATAACTGTCATGATGTCTTTCCATAACTCTTTTAGTACTGTGCCATTTGTTTTTAATGTCACAAATCACTTTCACAGACAGTCTTTGAATACCAGTGGTATATTTTCAATCTCCTATTTATTAAGCACCTGACTGACTTACTTGTTTTCAGCTTTTGCTTGAATTTACAGTACCTTAAATTCGGTAGCATAGTCTGCCCCATATGCTGTTTTATTGATGTTATTAAAATTTTCCATTATTTACTTCCACAAACATAGTCAGCTTGATTTCTTTATAATCCAATGGTTGAAGTGCATGTGTACATTTGCTTGCCTTGCTAAATTATATCAGACATTCTCCACTTCAGATTAATTACTGAGCCTATATTTTGCAATCACTTGACCTTCTTTGTTCACATCTTCCACATCCCATTCAACTGTGTCTATCCGAGCACCTTGTTTGTACATTATTTTATTTCTAGTCTGCACTTGCTCAGAGAACTGATCATGTTCATATTCTTCTGTGTCTGCCGTTGACAAATATATATCAGAAAGATAGCCAGGTTAATTAGTATACCTGATAGAGAAATAAATATCCAGCATTTAGTAACTACTTGGTATTGCATTACAGTTCTTGCAGGCTTGTTAATTACATCTGCAACACCACTCTACTTTTCTTTTTGTTTCCAACATAGTACACCATGTCATCATCAGTTCTGAAGTGCCCAGTGCCAGTCCATTTCTTTTCACTAACACCTAGCAGATTGGAGGTTCAATGCTTCATTTCATTGTTGACTAAATGCAACTTTCCTTCTTTCATATGTCATATGTTCCACTTCTGTTATGTAAAACATCTTATCAACTTCTAACCTTTATTTCATGTATGACACCATCAGTAATTATACATCCTGAGGACTTTGATCCATCTAAGTCATATATACTCATGAAGTGTATCTACATACAGTATATGCATGGCTGTGCTGCATGCCTTCTCATTTGCAAACTACCCTTCTGCCCCCCTTTATCTTAAGTATGCCTTCCCCTTAATAGCATTATGTAGCTCTTAAAACACTAAAGCTCTTCAAATTATTTTAAATAAGATCGGTATAATATTGTCCAGTTTGCTCTTACACTGCACCACTGTACTTTGCTCAAAGCTGCTAGATCTCTTTTCATTGCTGAGTATACCACTTTTCTCTTCTCTGTATTATAAGCTTTTGTTTCCAAGAATCTGCTCCTCCCTCCAATAAGCTGTTGTCTACTTCATTCCAGTGGGCCTTAAGGTCTAAGCAGATAGGTGCAATATCTCTCGATTTAGGGTTCAGTTTGCTCTTAACTTCTATCAACACCTTTTTCCAAAATAGGTCATGGAATTCTGTTCCTAGTGAAATAAGAAATCAGTACACTTTTCCTAGCTTTATGAATGCATTACAGACTGATGCCATCCAAATTTCTTTTTGATAACACTTCATAGACAATGCCTAAAAATATATTATATTAAGCGATCTCACCCACTGTGTCTTTTTCCCTTAAGTCTTGTATTCAAAGACATTAACTAATATTTTGAACATTTCTGTTACCTTAACTTTATGATGTACAAAATCTGTTGCCTCGTGCACTTCTGCAAGGTTTTTACAACTTGTACTTGTTAAAATTATCTGTGATTCTTCTAATGAGACATCGTTAAACCTGACTCCTTCAGCATGGACCACAGATGAAAAGAGTCTTTTGCTCTAGCTTGCCATCTGGACTAACAAACAAACAAGCAAGCCAGATACATTATCTTCTAGATATAATTTTCTAATAGTTTTTCATAGTTTTTCCAGGCTCTTCTTCATCAAGACTCATTCTTCCACTGGGAAAACATGCAGATTCTGAGATTGGCTTCTTCACTTCCTATTTTCTCTTGGTTCAGCCCTTAGTACATTGCAGTTTACTGTAAATAAGATCTGACAATTTATTTATCTGTCTTCAGTGAAAGGCAATCAGTGTTTATCTCTTTAGAAAGCCAGTGATTGTTACTGAAATTGTGGTTTTGCCTTCTGTTCCCATTGATCAGATAGTCACTTGTTATGTGACCAGTTCTTCCAGCTTGCTAATAAATTTAGGATTGCATTCACACTGTATTTTCTTAGCTCATGCTATGATAGTATTTTGAGATTCATTATATTTGGTTTCTTCTTAAGTGCAGGAGAGACAGCTTCCCCAAAATGGGTCTTATCTGTTTTGAGCTTTCTACTGGAATTGGAAACATTGCAGATGAGAAGATATTTCTAATATATCTCTATCATGGGTGGCACTGTCTGAAGACACAATGAGACGTATGCCTTAGTGGAAAAATAGTATGCCCTAGTAAAAATGTAAATGTCTTTTTCATATGCAAAATAAATAAATAAATAAAAATGTAAATAAATCTGCAAACTAATGACACCACAGAATAAGATTTCATTGAACACTTTCATGTGTCAAATCAAAATGAGACTTCATCATAATAAATATATATGAGAAAAAAAAAACCTCACTTACTAGTAATGAAAAGTGATCATATGACATATTGACAACCAATTAAAAGATGACGGTTGTTTACTGAAAATTGGAAAGTTATGATGGTTACACAAGTGCCATATACAAACAGGAGGGGACCTGTGACATTACTTATTGTTTATTCTCATAATAATGTTTCATGGAGCGTAACTCTCAGTTTTCCAGCTCCATGTTATTTTGATAAACAACATGGAGTATTTCAGACTCAAACTGAAGAATGTTATGGATAATGAGATTCACTGGAGATGTATGTAGAGATGTAGAAAGTGAAATTATTTGAAGATGTAAAAAAATCATAACATATTTATATATAAATATGGAAATTATTTAAAATAGAGTAGGTCTCTGACTCAATAAAAATGAAAGTAAGAGATAAGCTGAGAATATGACGGGTGGAGTTTATTTTAATGATGTTGAATTTCTATACTGGGAGTTATTTTTGTAAAGAGTGAAAGAGCACAAAAGTGGGGGCATGATGTATTTGAGAAGACAAAAGAGGTTATTAAATTGTATAAAGTATTTAAGCTTGCCTTTAAAAAAGAAAGACTATCTTATTAATGGGACAATGATGGTATTATGATACATTGGTAGTGTGCTTGCAGAATTTAAGTAAGCAAGGCACATCAATTCACAATGAACAGTAACCAGGTGACAAAGGTTGATAAATATTGTGTATTGTACTTCAGTTTAGGGCTTTCATAAAAAAATCACATTTAGATATTCACATATGGATTTGTTTGAAAAAGAACTCCACAAATTTCAGAGTTTGCAGTTGGACAGTGATTATTTAAATTAATGTACTTCTCATAAACTGGTGCCAAAGGAGCTTAGATTATGGAAGTTCCCTAATAGAACAACTTTTAATTCTGATTTATACAATGAACTTGTATCCATGTTTGATAGCCATGGGTGCGAATTAATGGAAAGATTAATTAGGGATACTGAATGCCAAATGAGTCAACTGTAAAGTGAACTGCAAACTATGGACATGTGATCAAAAGGCATAATACCTGCTTTTTGATTGGTTCACCTTTAGTGGTGGATGATTGTATGTGGATATTTAAATGTGATTAAGAGTACATGTGATGAAGTCCTGATGTGAAGTTGTTCAATCTCGCAGTTCATTCTTTACTGAAATGTCTGAGACTTCCTCATCTAGCCATCCTCCTAATAGAGACTCCAGGATTATGGCTAGATATGGGAAGTGCATGTTTAGTTCAGCGACCTTTGCTCTTCGTTCGCTCAACTATTTAACCCATTTTACCAGGTTACAAAGAGATCTCCTTAAGGAGCTAGGAGATACTCTTCAGGGTACAGTAGCTGCAGGAACTTCCGACAAAGTTGCTGCTCAGCTTGCTACCCTCAGTTCTATAGTCAACTCATCCATGTGCCTCATCTCTTATGCAGCTGATGGAATCAGTTGGGCAGGGGGTACAGGAATTGCTCTTAGGAGACACTCCTGGATGCGCTTGTGTTAATTCATGGAGCCCTTCAAGTCATCCTTCATGAGCACTCCCTTTGATGGCTTGTCCCTCTTCAGACCTAAAGTGAAGGAAACCTTAACCAGGTGTGAACAGGATGAAAAGACTCTGTCTGCTGTCAGTGTCCATTTTTCCACCCCTACCAGACCCTACCCTAAAGGCCAAAGGGGAGGAAAAATGTGGTTCCAAAAAGCCCAAGGAGCCTTTCAGGACACACATGTTGAACCCCCCTCCAGAGGCAGAGGATTGGGCAATAATGGAAGATGCCGCCCTCACGGCAGAGGGGGTCCGCAACACCAGGGTGACAGAGATCACTTCTCTGGGAAGCCCTACCAGTGTTCCTGATAGGAGGCCCGACTGTCCTGCTCTGGAGGCAGTTGGGGGTCGCTTATCTTTGTATCCAGATGCCTGGCTCAAAATAACAAAAGACAGCTGGGTACAAAGTATCATTTCCAGAGCATACTTCATCCCATTTGCCACACCCCCTCCACCCATAAGACAAATCCCAGACATTCCACCCAGTTACAGGGAACAGGCAACAATAGAGGTCCAAACGTTGCTATGAAAAAGTCATCCAACCAGTCCCAGCAGACCAGACAGGATCCGGAACTTACTCAAGATTCTTTTTGGTTCTAAAGAAGACGGGGACTGGAGACCCATATTGGACCTCAGCAAACTGAGCCAATGCATAAAAAAAGAGAAGTTCTGGATGGTCACGCTTCAGTCTATACTTCTCTTCTTAGGGAAAGACAATTGGATGTGCTCGATAGATCTCAAGGATGCATACTACCACCTAAAAATGGTCAGGCCATCCAGGGATCATCTGCGCTTCCAGCTGGGAGCCAATCATTACCAGTTTCAAGCCCTGCCCTTTGGTCTCACTACAGCCCCCAGAGTGTTCAAATGCATGGCAGTGGTCATGGCTCACCAGAGGTGTCTAGGATTCCAGGTGTTTCCGTACCTAGACAATTGGCTCCTTACCACCACCAACAGGCATCAACTCATTCAGGCCAGGGATGCAATCTGCAATCTTCTGGGCATTACAATCAACTCAGAAAAATCTGCTTTGTCGCCATCACAGCATATCATTTTTATCAGGGCAGAGTTGGACACCACCACCACCACACTAAGGCTTCCAATAGAAAGAGTCTTTCTTCTTCATCAGCATGTCAGCATTCTGATATCAAAGGACAGAGCACCAGCATCAGAAGTTCTGAAATTATTAGGCATGATGGCAGCAGCAATTCTAGCCATACCACTAGCTCGTATGCACATGTGGATACTACAATGGCTGTTGTTCACTCAGTGGTCTTACCAAGAGATTCCCATGTCTCACACTATAATGATCACAAATTCCTGCAAAAATGACCTTCAGTGGTGGTTGACCTCACTTCATGTCATGATAGGACGCCCATTTGTGCTACCCCCTCCAGTGGCCACAGTGACCATGGATGCTTCCCTGATTGGGTGGGTGGGCATTTCCAGGGAAAGACAGTCAAAGGCACATGGACCAATTAAGAGACACATCTGCATATCAATGTCCTGGAGATGAGAGCAGTACGTCTGGCATTGCAGTACTTTCAGGACTCTCTTCCCCTGGGTACGATTGTGATTCAGACAGACAACATGTCGGTGGTCTGGTATTTGAACAAGCAAGGAGGAACCAGGTCTTACCCCTTTTGTCACGAGGCTGTCAGAGTATGACAGTGGGCTGTTTCTTCCCACCACTTTCTGTTCGCAATTCAGATCCCGGGGAAATCCAAAGTGACAACAGACAAGCACAGCAGGGCTATCTTGTTGCCCCATGAGTGGTCCCTCAAAAAAAATAGCAGACAAGATATTCCACAGGAGGGGCCAGCCTTGCTGCAACCTCTTTGCCAGTCACATGAACACAAAATGCAGAAGGTACTTTGCCCTGATTCTCCCTCTGGGAGAAGCCCCAAGGGATACACTTGTACATGATTCACCTCAGGGTCTCTTCTATGCATTTCCACCAATCCCATTCATAACCAAGGTTCCACAGAAAGTAAAAATAACATTCTAATAGCCCCTCATTGACCTCATCAGATTTGGTTCCCCTTCCTTCAACTTCATCTTTTGGACGACCCTTGGATTCTGGACCTAGTTCCAGACCTTCCTCGGGGGATCTTCATCCCTCTCTGCAGTCCCTGAAGCTGACAGCTTGGCTGCTCCAGTTCCCATTATAGCCAGGCAGTGATGGGAGTAACTCATTACAAAAGTAACATGTTACTGTAACATATTACAATTTTGAGTAACTAGTAATATAACACATTACTTTTTCAAAACAGTAATGAAGTAATAGTAATATATTACTTTTTTTAGTAACTAGCGGCTAGTTACTTTTGCATTACTTTGCAAAATCACAGGTCGTGAGACCTACTGGGGCAGATATTGAGTGACTAAAAAAAGGGGGTCTTTGCTGCTGAGTGTTTCTGCCCCCTTCCAGGTTTACTATATGATACACTGCTCTTTGTAATACACAACCCTATGTTAGCTAGAACTGTGCATCCTTAAGGACACCTCCTTGAAGTACACTATTGCTTTTTGCATACTTAAAGCAAAATGCTGCACCTTTACATATAGTATGTCAATCTTTAGCTCCCCAACATTACTGGGAACCTCTTATCACTATGAATATGCCTGGAAATGAAAGTCCCACTGCATCTCCAAAAAAATTGACCTCCAAGGAGACACAATCCACAAGTAATAAAATACAGTTAATACCAATTGTCCATTTTCATATTTACCTCCATATGGTGAAAACGGCCCTACATGTCAACAATGATACATTCCTCCTAACTTCCTGAATGCCAGGCTAGAACTCCCAATCTCCTGATTCTATCAATATCCCCACAACCACATTCAAAGAAACAACCCAAACTATCTCTCAGTGTATTGGTCACAAGCACTATCAATCGAACATAATAGCTACTAGAGGCTGGCTGAGACAGCACTGCCAAGGCATGTTACAAGACAGGGAATAATTTGTCTCTTGTAAGTTTTAGAAGTACTGTTTATAATATAGGACTTTGTATGAATGGTTGCCAATTTTATTATCAGTGTACTACTTTAGGGCTTCTGATTTTGCCTTAGAATTGTACACTGTCTTAAAATTGTTGATTGTAAAAGGTGAACAGCTGTACACAATGATGCATAATGACCAACAGCTATTCGGCTAATTCATCTCTTCTTATTCTGTAATATTTTAAAGTCAGTAAAACTGTTATTTAAAATGTCTCCCTGTTATGAGACTTTTATCCCTTCTTATTTTTTTTTGCTTTGAACCTGCCTCTAGCAGTAAAAGGTTGTTACACAACTATTTACACTACTTGATGCTGCTAGCTTTTCAAATGCCCAAATTGAGACTTTTTTGTATGTGAGACTTTGCAGGACAGAAAATACCCATGGCATCTCTACTCCATGGTGGCAGCATCTACTCTTTTAAGAACACTGTGTGCATTACAGGTGTGCCAACTCAGAGGTTAACATGTTCCTCACATTCACACGGAATTTAAAATAGCCATTCCATTGAAAGAGAAGGTAAGTAAGCAAGAACGTGAGCGCGTGTAAATGTATATGTGTGTATGCATGTATTTGTGTGTGTGTGTGTGTGTGTGTGTGTGTGTGTGTATATATATATATATATATATGTATATGTGTGTGTGTGTGTGTGTGTGTATATATATATATATATATATATATATATATATATATATGTATATGTGTGTGTGTGTGTGTGTGTGTGTGTGTGTATATATATATATATATATGTATATGGTTTAAATTAGTGGTTCCATTCATTTGTGTATGAGAGAGAAAGTGCATGTTATGTATGTGTATGTAATTTAAACTATCCTTTCTGTTCGAGAGAAAGTGCATGTGTGTGTGTTACTATGTGAGCGAATAGGGTGTGTGTGTGTGTGTGTGTGTGTGTGTGTGTGTGTGTGTGTGTGTGTGTGTGTGTGTGTGAACTGTCCAGATTTAGCCTCATAGCTTTGGTTGGATTGTCATAAAATGTGTGGTTTTCTGGCAAATCCTGGAGGACTGAAGTCACTAAACAATGACATATATGAGATTCAGACTTCATATCCTTCAGAAAATACATACTAAGATAAATCCTGTTATTCTAGCAACTTTCTAAGTTAAAAAAGCAATATTTAAAATGTATCCCTATTTTGGGCCATTGTATCCCCATTATTTCAGACTTTGTCCAGATTTCTTGCACTAAGAGGTTGAGGGGTATACATACCTCTCAACTGTCTAGATGTTTGCCTTATAAATTGGATTATTCCTTAACATTTGTAGTTTTCCGGCAAATCACTGAGGACTGAAATAATTAAATAATGTCAAACGTTTGAGTTTCAATTTCTTTTAGAAAATGCATGCCAAGGCAAATGTTATTTTAGCAAATTTCTAAGTCTATAATAGCAATATTTAAAATCTGTTCCTATTTTGGGGCCTTTGTCCCATTATTTTACACTTTGTTCAGATTTCTTATGCTAAGAGGTTGAGAGGTATGGAGCTATGGTATGTAATGCCATAGTTGGAGAGGGGGCATATTATTCAATTAACTTGATCAGGCTTGACCCTATTGGTTACAGGAGACAAGTGCCTGAACCCTGTACATGGACTACCAGACTGCTGAGGGAATTGAGCTTCAGTGGAGACTGGAGACAAGAGCCTGAATCCTCTACATCAACTTCCAGACTGCTGACGTGACTGTAAGTTTGAGTTTTAGTACATTTTCCCAGAATTATGAGTTTCAGTGCATTTTTAAGAGATTATGAGTTTCATTTCATTTCATGAAATTGTGAGTTTCAATGAAAGGTAAGTTTACTGCTGCTCATACTAAGTCTGTTTTCAATGTGCAGGTAACTGTTTTGTTTAGCAAATGGCAGTCACTGTTTGTGCTGTAGAATTTGAAAGCAGTGTTAGTAGCATAATTGCCTTTGGTGCAGAAAGCTGTGGATTCTACTTCCACACCATGTAGATGGAGTGCTGATATTGCAATGCCCTTTCGATTGCTGATTATTTGGTACATTTTAAGGGGGATAGGGGTTCTACACTCCTGAGTGCGTCCTCCTTTGTGTGAGATGCCTAGTAACTATGAACTTGTTGTCAGTTTGTCAGTCATTTCCTATTGCAGTATTACCAGTTTACCAATTTCTTTTAATGTAACAGGCAATTAATTCTTCAAAGGCAGGAGGCACTGAATTTGTGGATGAAACATTGAAATGTAAAGTTGTTTTCTCGGGTCTACTTTAATTAAACGAAAGCGGAATCCATCAAATATGAATCTGTCGACACATAAACAGCAAAACGCGATAATGTCAAACACGCAAAACTGCGAAATTTAAACATCGAAACTGCAATGGTTGGCTAACCCCACTGCCCGTAACATACTATCTATGCAAACACAACAACAAAAAACACATACATACACTAACCAAAACCCTACTACTAACCCTAAATTAAAGCACCAAAACCCCACATGTAACCCTACACTAAACCCCACATACACAACTATCTATGCACTACCCTTAACCCCTCCCTAACCCTAAGGTCTGTAACTACCACACACTTACCCTACAGAACTATACCCACACAAAGCAAATATTCCACACACATACACTTAACAAAACCCTACACTAAACCTTGCATACATTACCTATCTATGCACTTACCTTAACCCGTACCCTAACCCTAAGGTCCATAACTATCGCACACTTACCTTATGGAGCTATACCGCAGATGGGCCAACTATGACAATTCGAGATTTCTGATTTCGCTATTTAGTGCATTCAACATTTCCACGTTTTGCTGTTTACGTGTCGATGGATTTGTATTCTATGGATTCTGCTTTTGTTTAATTAAAGTAGACCTGTTTTGTCAATAGCAACCTCTTCATTAGATACAGATGTGTAATTTAATGTGGAATTATTTGGATGGCTTTTACTTCTACAGAGATTGTGTTTACTGAGTGATATTGGTGGATTGTAATGTGACATGTAATATAACGATTGATAAACTATACTTATGTAAATGTAACTCAAGAGTAACTTGTTACGTTAGTTAGTAACTAGTAATAGTAGTATATTACTTTTTTACGAAAAGTAATAAGTAATAGTAATATATTACCTTCACTGAAAAGTAACTAGTAATAGTAACTTATTACTTTTATAAGTAACTCGCACAACACTGTAGCCAGGTTCCATAACTTCTCTAATGAGACAAAACAGATCCTTTTATCTTCTCATAAATCTTATACTAGGAAGCTATATCTTAGCAAATGGAAAAAAACATTTTCTATATGGGCTTCTAAAAATAATATTGACCCTTACCAAGCCCCTATGGCCTCCATTTTAGAGTTTTTTACTATGATTTGTAACAAAGGAGCTGCAGCAGCAACAGTTCTTGTTCAATTGGCTGCTATTTCTAATTTTCATCTTGGATTTGAAGGGTGGAATATCATGTCTCACAAGTTAGCCAAAGCTTTTCTCAAAGGGACTTTTCATATTAGACCACCTGTGAAATCTCCCTATTCTCCATGGAATCTAAATTTTATGCTTTCCCAGATAATTCTTTCACCATTTGAACCAGCTTCCTCTTGTGACCTCAAATTTTTGTCAAGGAAGACCATCTTTCTAGTAGCCATTACTTTGCCCGCAGAGTGTCAGAGCTTCAAGCTTTATCCATCAAGCCTCCATATTTGATATACCATGCTGACAAAGTCTCACTTAGAACAAACCCCTCATTTTTTCCCAGAGTTTGCACTGAACCCAATCTCAACCAGATTATTGATTTGCCAGTCTTCTTCTCCAACCATTCGAACAATTTAGAGTATATGCTGCACAAACATGATGTTCACAGACAGCTCAGGTTTCATTTGGATAGAACAAAAGATTTCAGAAAATCAGATCAGCCTTTTGTTTCATTCTCGGACTCAAGGAAGGGTAGACCAGTGGCTAAAACAACTCTGTCTAAATGGTTATCTGATTGTATCACCTTTGCCTGTTTAGCTGCCAATATGCCTTTGCAACATAAGATTAAAGCTGACTCAACCAGAACAGTTTCTACATCATCTGCTTTTTCTGCTAGACTTCCCATTGATAACATTTGTGCAGCAGCCACTTGGTCAAAACCTCATACCTTTATCACTCATTACAAAGTTTACAAGGCCTCCAGGGACAGGGCCTCCTTTGGATCCATGGTCCTGAAAAATATACTCCTGTGAGCCACCCGAGGTTGATGGTGCTTGGGACGCTACCCATCAGTAAAGAATGAACAGCGAGATTGAACAACTTCACATAAAGAAGTTATGTACTTACCATAATGTTCCATGTGAGTTGTTCATCTCACCTTTATTCTTACGTCCCTCCCTCCTACCCCCTTCTGGGCTGTTAGATGACTGAGATGCTGGATCCATCCTGGTTACTCAATCCTTCTATACCTTTCTCTTGGGAGTGAAAGAATGACATATGGTATTATTATATGCAGCAAACAAGAACTGAGGTAATTCCAGGTGCATCATGGGATAGGGACTTGGCCTCGAGCTATTTGAAGACCTCGAGCTTTGCAATTGGCTGTACCGGAGCCTAGGCATCGGCTCCGAATCCATCAGTAAAGAATGAAGGCGAGATGAACAACTCACATGGAATGTTATGGTAAGTACATAACTTCTTTTTTTACATGAAAGTGCTAAACTGAAGTTCAATAAACTATATTTATTTTTCATCTTTTGTCACCTGGTTATTATTCACTGTGAATTGGTGTTTCTTGATAGTTTTGAGCACAAGAGAGGCTACTGTTATTGGCTATTGGAATTTAGAAAAGAAATTATTGCAAATGACATTTATTCATGTATTTACTTATTACACAAGGCTAATATTTTTGGTTCTGGGATCTGCATTTGTGGTGTTCTGTAAGTATTACTTCTTGTACATAATACGTTTTTTTTCTTTTTGTTTTTTGAACCTGGGCTGAACCTGAAAATGGTCCAAAAGAATGTTCTACCTTAGTTAACTCATTTAAACTAAAATAACATAAATAAATATTAATTTTATTTTGGGTTCATACTTAAATCTGACTGAAAGAGTTATTTTATATAATGAATAGAAGAACAGTGGTTTGGGTCTGTTGAACACTATTGTTCATTTGATGCCATTATATTGATACTAGGTTCTGAATAAGATAGAGAGAAAGGGAGTACAGGGTGATAATTTAAAAGTGATTAAAGGAAAATATATACTAACTCCAAAAATTGCTTTATCGTTTTGTATTAACTCTTCTCCATGGTACATCACTCTCAGAGTTATACATATAATGGGAGTGTGAGGCTTTACACCTTCAGATGAGGTTAGTTTAAGGTTGTGAGGTGCCAGCATGGGAAAGCTGGCATTACTGTTTTATACCACCTGGATGCGTGAGAGACAGTATAGAGCAGGTGGATACTAATCTTGTAGCTCCAGCCTTGCTGTGTGCAAATCCCAGAATGCCCCAGGTTCTGTAATAATAGAACTGTCCTGCAAACCTGTGCCAAGCTGTCATCTGTATTTCCATGTAGGAGTCCACAAGATATGTAATATCTCACAGACCAACAGACAAATTGGAGCATAAAAGAGATACATTAAGCCCCATCCTATATGTCTTATTTTCATGCATCACAGAAGCTTTTCTCAGAGTTATGTATGCCTACTAACATTAAATCCCATCCTTTCTCATTTTTAATGTAGACCAGTAGCTTTTAAGTTTATACACATCCACTAACAAGTTAGTTGTATTGTGAAACTGACCAAAAAAAAGTTTATACACATCCACTAACAAGTTAGTTGTATTGTGAAACTGACCAAAAAAAAAGTTTTTACACATCCACTAACAAGTTAGTTGTATTGTGAAACTGACCAAAAGAAAGTTTTTACACATCCACTAACAAGTTAGTTATATTGTGAAACGGACCAAAAGAAAGACCAACCATCTAGGTACATATTGAACAGGAGTGTAGTCTTAGATTGTCCAGCATTCGAGCCTAAGTAACATGAAAATTACTTTTCCATAAATAAGTTATCTTTAGGTCTGCACAAAATAGTATGGTCATTAAAACCATGTGGGTTCTTATTTATTCTGGTCAGGATGCTATTTGATTGGAATTATTAACAACATGACATTGATGCAGAAGACCATGTCAAAGAGATATGAAGAGTCATACTGAACAGGAAGGACAGAGAGGAAGGAGAATATGCTACGTGGATTTTGAGAACAAACTTCTCCCTGGCTTTTCAAAAGTACTTTTTCACAGAGAGGGTTACTGACACATGGAATAGACTTCCAAAGTGGGAAGTGGAGAGAAAATCCACACAAGCATTCAAGGGGCATGAGAAGATGGAGAATGTATGAAGGAAAAAGCACATGGGGATGTAGAATGTTGAATTTATTTAAAAGGTAGACTAGACAGGCATATTGTATCCTTCTGCTATCAGGCTAATGTAAGGTAACCTGGAAGGGCAGCTTTCATAACTTGGTACCAGAGTCAGTCTTTGGTCAGAAAGCAGCTTCTATTGCTTTTGTTAGACAAGGGATATTGTATTTATATGAGGAGTGGTAGACAAAAAGGCCCAGTAGGGAGATCATTAAGGTCAGGGGCATGTTCAGTGGAAAAACATTGACCATTTGTTTCAATTAGCATTTTACTTAGTATGCAGGGTGAGGGGACGGTGAGTCAAAGAATAAAAAAAGAAGAAGAAAAGGATGACCACTGTAATCCAAACACCCAATTAGCTCCCGATGTTTTTTCTATGCTTTTCCTCTGTAAACTTTTGAATTGGAATTCAGAAATAACTTGAAAAGTAGTCAAACGCTCAAAATGCTAGACTGCCCAAGAAGAAAATACAACCAGGAGGTTAAATTATTCTATATAAAATCTAGTGGATTAAGTAGCAAGTATATATTTCTAGGCAGGCAGAACATATTAGATCAGGGGTGTCCAACCTTTTGGCTTGCCGGGGCCACAGTGAGTGAACAAAAATTGTCTTGGGGCCTCCTATAAAATATATCATATAGTTTACTCTTTTGCTGCCGCGAGCGACCAAAGTCAACCTCCTGACTGTACTGTAGGTGCATTTGAACAATGAATACATGTAATAAATGCCTAATATTTGCCTTAAAATTCTAATTCTCATTCTAATTCTTTATCGAACAGTTAACTTTAACATCTTAGCTAATATTCAAATCACAGGCTCCTTGCACATATTTTTAGGGACATGCACATATGTACCTGTTCTTTGATTCACCTTACTGATTGTATTAAATTATATTCCTTGTATAATATAGCATCACTTGTTAGAATGTTTTAAATTTGTAGTTTTGAACAGTCTTCTAGTAAGCAATGAAACAACATGTATGAACCAATAATGACAAAACTACCAATTTCAGAAAATTTCAACCATAAAAGACCCCTCAAACTTCTGTCATTACCATCCACCAATATCAGTAAATATGCAAAATCTCTTACTAAAGTCATAATAATTCCACATTAAAGGGATCTGTAACTAATGAAGAGGTTGCTAACAGCAAAAAAACTTTATATTTCATCATTTCATCTACAAATAAAGTGCCTGTTGCCCTTGAAGAATAAATTGCCTATGTTACATTAACAAAATGATAAGGTAGTAATAATGCAATAGGGAATGGATGTAAAATCCTCACTCAACTCCTTGAATCACAAGTGGTGGTATTGGTAGAGAATTACAGCTCTTGTTCCTTGTACCTAAGATACAGGGTTTGAGCCTGAGTAAAACTAACCGCCAGGTGTACTTAACTGGGGCATTTAAACACACACACACACACACACACACACACACACACACACACACACACACACACACACACACACACACACACACAAAAAAAAAGCTGGAAGTAGATGCTTGAAGACAGAACCTTGTACATTAGTAAAGAAAAATAAAGTATTTGTAAAACAAAAATCATGTACAGACAGACAAAGTGCCTATCTCCAGGTTACACTATGAGCAGGTAGAGCTGTAACAGCCCATAATATGCTCTTATAATGTGCACTCTGAGTGCTCAACATCCATAAAGAGCAAATGAGACAATTACTTTTAAAAAAGTCTGGAAAAGAACATGGTGGACTCGTCATTTTGTTCTGCGATTCTGTTGCACATTAACATCACTCATCTCACTGTATACCACTACTATAAATACACAACTCTAATATTTATTTCCCAGTTATGAAAGCCAACACACAAGAGTATATTTGTGGCAAAAGTGTGCTCGTCATCCAGCAGCAATATGAATATGCCAATGAGTAGAAGAACAAATACTTAAGCACACAAGCTCCGATCTCAACCACTCTGGTGAGACTGTAGATAAAGATTTTGTACAAAAAGTTCCAGTTTTACACTAACAAATCTTGTGATACCACTAACAACACTGTCAGTAATTAACAGGGGGAAACATACACACAAGAAAGAGCTGCCTGCTGAAACTGTACCAATGAAAATCAGCTCTCTACATTTCCACAAACCTTGGGAAATGCAAATTCAAATATATTACTAAATCATATCAAGGTGACACATCCAAAAAACAAGATTAATGTCACGGCTGAAGTGACACCCCAACCCCATTTGCAAAATGGGGAAAAAAGGGGTAGAGGCTGGATGGCTAGGTACAGTACAGTGCTACTGTGTTCAACAGACCATCAACGTGATACAACATTTTAAGGCACACTCAGTAAAAGCAACAATCGTATACCTGTCATTGTGATTTTTTTTTACTATAAACAAGAACATTAAATAGTGTTTATATCACCTATCTTGCTATGTCCACTGTATGGAAAACACTGCCAGAAGGCATGGTTAAAAAGTGAAGCAACATTTAATTTTCAAAGTTTAAAATCTACAAGTGTTCCCAAATGCTCTTAACAAATCTGCACACACAGTCGGCAAGTCTTGGACATGTCCAAACAGTTGGATTCGTGGTCTGAGAAAAAGTGCCTGAAAACTGGGGATATGAACTTACAATGTTAATGGTCTTGAAGTACACTAAAAATCACAGTTAATTAAATTTTTGTTTTTTATAACGAGCATGCAGTTTGTGCAAGGCAAAACGCTCACAAAATAAGATAAAATAGCATCGTCAGACATACTTTTTTTATAAATGTTATTTGCCGATTATCACTAGCCCCACTCTTTGGCACAACACTCATGCTGACTAAACTCTAACGATAAGTGGGATGTTTCTCTGAGGTGTTCGCCTGACTGGAGATGCTTCGCTGTAAGAGTGGACCTCCCCCAGACTAGATCGCTGTACCTAAAAAGTGCAGAACAAAACTGATAAAGCAGTAGCTATGCTATACTTCTCTCAGGTTGTTGACAGGGCAACAAAAAAATCAGAATCTGCATAAACCCTGCTAAGACAAAGTCGAATAAATTAAAAGTCCAAATAGAAAAATCCCAAATAGCACAAAACATAAAAACATTCACACAAAGAATAATTAGGAAGCATAAAACTAATCACTCCTGCTAGCAGTAGATAACCAAAGCCCATAATTCAACTAAACAACACTTTTCAGCAAGTAGTTAAAGAAAGATTTCTGTCCCACTGGGGCGTACACCCCACCCACCCTAAGTACACACACACACACCAACACCATCATACACTTTTTTCCAAGTTCAGTATCTTTTGCATCAAATACAGTTTAAATCCTTTTCCACTGAAACTCATCTAACCCAGGTCATCCTATATGAACCAAAGAAGCTGTTTAAGCTGTTTCTCTGTAGAATTTAAACTGTTTTCACTGACATGTATCACCATCTAACTAAATAGATTATCAGTGATCATTACAGTACAACCAAAAGGCAATGACTGGTATGTTGCATTTGGATAAATAAATTGAATAAAATAGTGTTGAATTATACCCTACTGTAAATGCAGTGTTATGAGATGTCTTTTACTGTATTCTTGGCATTGTATACCTCTACAGTTAGGTGCTGTCTGGCATCCGTATCCTCTCTTCAGGGCGAACACACACATGGATTCTTCATTGCGAAAATTGGAAGGGTGCTTTGGTGAATCCACACATTGCAGTTGCAGGTCAGAGGCATGAAATCCAAATGAAAAAAAGTGTTTTTACACTGAAGTTGCAGTTAAAGATTGCAGGCCACATGGAAGAGCTCTGAGGGCTGCATGCGGCCCGCTGGCCGTGAGTTGGTCACAACTGTATTAGATAATTGTAATCTATGAATGTTCAGCAAATATATTAAAAGAGCTAGTGAGTTAAAAAGCTTGGCTATCTATATATATATATATATATATATATATATATATATATATATATATATATATATATATATATATACATAGCCGGCTTTAAGCACCAGTGAACCCTGTGATCACTGGGGGCCCCCTGGTCATGGGGGTACCCCAATCACAGAAAGTTAGCTTATTTTTGACATTTCGTAACATGACTGCCAATCCAGACAAAGCTATTTCAGCAACCATGTGCACTTAGTAAACCAGGGGAGGGGGATAATAATAACTCTTATTTTTATCACCATCAAAATTCAAAGATTTCTCTGGTTATCATAACTATATTTTGGAAGAGGCTTCTAGCTTAGTTAAGTCCTGCTGGTGGACATTGTCTCCACTAAAACTAACAACACAGCCAGCTTTAGGTACCTGCAATACCTGTGGCTGCAACAAAGGTGAGGGGGGAGGCTTAATCATACTTGAGTATGTGAGGGCCTCACAAAAGCTGCTGCTGGCTGGGGAAAACTGCAGAAAAACAAATGTATTCATTTTCTGATTATGCACTTTAACCTGAACAGGGCTGTGATATGACCTTGCTAGGATAAAGCTGATTATGAACATGAACAAGGTAAGCATTAGAGATCAGCAGCCCAGAGTGACTGATCTCATTGCATACCATGGATATTGAAAAGAGCTGATGCTTCTGATCTTCAGAGATGATTTTTCTCCTTCAGGGCATTTTATAAATACTTGCAGACTATCAGGTACAATAACTCTCAATGTCTTTGCTCAAGAATTCTAGGCAAAGTCAAAAATAATACCAGAATAAAGGCTCCAAGTCAGAAGCACATTTTAAATGTGTTTTCTAATTCACTTAAGAAGTTACTGGAATAAGACATTTTGTATTAACATGCATTTTTTAGATAAAAAGAAGTATGATATTATGATTTCTGGATCTATTGATGGTCTAATCCTGAATAATTTACTTGTAAATCAAATCTTTTATGAGGGACACAGCAAAATTATGTGGCAAAATCAGGGAAGGTCTGTGAAATCAGGGACAGTGACAAGTATGCATTACTCCTCAGTGAGATAAATAAAAGTGACTTACCCCTGTTGCTGTTTGATAACTGCTAAACACCAGTCACTGATCTGGTGTAGCAGTACTAGTGTTACACAATGTTTTGCTATTTGCTGAAATAAGTGCAGAACTAGTATTGCTATGGCTTATGGTTGTGAATTTGTGTGTGTGTGTGTGTGTGTGTGTGTGTGTGTGTGTGTGTGTGTGTGTGTGTGTGTATGTGTGTGTGTGTGTATGTGTATAAAACGATCACTGATTTTTATCTGTGCACACACCCAATGATACCAGGACACACACTTCACTCTTCTGGGTAGCAGTAAAAAATCCAGTTAAGAAGTAATTATATTTCAAAAGTAAGGCATAGAGTATATCATAGAACAGTCAGACTTTTAGATTTTCTAGGGATCTGGTGGCCTCCACTCTCCAGAATTTATAAATGGAATTTGATATGGACTTAGTAGTGGCTTCTGGTCTCAGCCATACCCATTCTAAAAGCGGGATCACTCAGAAGTATGCATATAAAAGGTTGCTGTAGTTTTTTTTTTTTGGGGGGGGTGGGCTGGGGAGTGTGTGATCATTACTTCTTTAATTTTTATTACAGTAAATCCTCAGACTTGTGCACAGGTGGTCATTATAGCTCCTATTTTGGCTGGGGGCAGTGTGGCCATTGTTTTATTTACTTTTCTCACAGACTTCAGAAGTGCGCATAGCCATCGAAATGGAAATCCAAAGCTTCTCTAACTTTTAAGCATTACAGAAATATGGTGTCAGCACCACTATTAAAGGAAGAACTGAAAGAACTACATCATTATATATAGCATGGCAAAAAGTAACTGAAATACTGGAGAGTAATGACTGTAGCAAATTATAATCAGGAAACAGTTGTATAGAAAGTCAATTATACGTCAGCAATAGACACCCTTGTAAATACTTTATTTTGGTTTTAATGTTGATATCTGTTTACTGCTTTTAGCTAACCTGTTTAAATAATTTGTAAATACTTCATTGTCATAAATAACCTGTATACATGTTTTTCTTATTTTTTGAATATGAATAAAAATATTTTCAAAAAAAAAAACGAAGTGCACATAGCTTGTGTAGGGGCAATGTACTGGCTATGAACAAAAAGTAGAATACATTTTTTTCACTTTCCTCACAATCACACATCAGGCACTTATGCAGGTGGCTGCCTTTCGGGGTTAGGGGTGAGGAGTGATGGCATGCTATGTATATGTATGTATGATAGCAGTTACTTGAAATACATGACTGTGGCCATTTGATCCTTTGCTTTGACCCCAGTGTAACACCAGTTAGGCAGTGACTGTACTTTTGGGTGGGTTAGGGAAGCAGGCAGTATTCCCAGATAGAATCTGTGCATCCTTATAACAACTGGCTTTTTAGTTTAATGTGAAATACTATTTTGTCATCTTTGAACATTAAAACCAAGGCACAACTTATGTGTTCCTTGAAAAAAAATTAGACTGAAATTATTTTCCTATTCATGATTTTTGTTTAGGTCACCATTCGATTAAAAGGTTGGGAAAATGCTCTAAAATGCATCCTGGAGCATTTATAACCCCGTGGTTTCTGTGAGTACAGGCTTAATTTTGTTATTTTTTTAAATGGTTATTACTGTGCTGAAAGGATGCAAGGAAAACTAAAGTTCAACAGCAACACCAGATTTATTTTCTTAACCATAATTTCTGTTCAAGCCATCATTAGATGAAAAGGTTGTGTAAAAAAACCTTTAAAATGCACTTCAGAGTATATAGAAAGTTAGGGTTTCTTGCAAAGGTTGAAGAATAATGCAAAATGTGAGAAAAAGAAGAAAAAAGAAACATGCATGGTGCAGAGCCTAGATGGGTTGTAGGGACAGAAAGAGCACTGGTTGTGTGTGTTTGTGTGTGGGGGTGTGTATGAAATTGTAGGAAGTGACAAGGGTGCCGTTTCACTTAAGTCCAGCCCTGTACATAGAGTTGTTGTAATGTGTCATTGTTGCAGTTAAACGTCAGTAACTGTGAATGTCCCTTTGTGAAATTGGCCAACATAGTGTGGTACACAGTCCTGTTGTAATGTAAGAGCATTGCGGCTACATGTTAGTCTGTGCATGATATCCCTAAAACTTTGCAGGATCCACTAAAAGGTTTCTTAGGGGGATGGCAGTAACAGGGTGACACATAGCCTGGAGGTTCACAGGGCCCCCCCAACTTGACATCTGTTGGGGGCCCCCAAAATGCTAACACCAGCTCTGTGTATATAATCAAGTAGGGTGAAAATAAATGCAACAAAACAGCAATCTTGAGTAAAGCACATAAAAACAGCATTTCAAAGTGAAGCAAATTGGAGTACAATTGAAATGTTTGCAGCAGAAACTATAGCAACAGAACAGCCTATTCAGCAGATCAGATTGGAATAGAGTCTTAATCCACAGAAGTTTAGGAATGTATCTGTTTGTTTATACAGTCAGGCAGGACTACGAATCCTGGACTTGAGATGGACACTACAGCAGATTTATCATATAGTAATGCTTCATAATCACCAATCTGTGCTCATCTTTCTTAAAGGTCTAAGATACATGTGTGACAGATACTTAGTTGCTTTAAGGTAGCTCACATATAAGCTTTACCATAGCAGAGTGCTGTACAAGCAATATCACTAATCATTATGCTGGAGAAAAAATAAGTCTGTCCTACTCTAAAGTTTGATACCACTGGCTCTACCTGACACAGTTCATATCAGAAGACCACAGAGTATACTGGTTTATAGCGTATCTGTGTAGTTGTATCCCCTTGACACAATTGGATGATGGTATTTTCATTCGATTTTGAAGTTGTCAACAAAATGTTTGATATTGCTGCATGGAATAATTCTACCTTTCAAATTATAACTGATGTAGTTCACCCTTTGCACATGCAACAAACAAAAGCTCGTACTTTAGTGAACAGTACATGATCAAGCTCAAAACATGACAGGACCTCTGAAGTAGAAGCACATGATCAACCCAGTTACCCTTTTTCTGAAACCATTTCATTTGGGGCACGAGACTTACTTTGTAAAGAGCGGAATATGCTGCATATGTAAAGTATTTAGATGCTCTGCAGGAGAAAGAGGAAAATACTCTCATGGAGAAAGGAGAGGCCCGTCTGAGTCCAAACTTTAATTCCCACTGACTAGATAACAAAGACTAATTTGGAAAAACTCGAAGGGGTATCTTTTGCCAAAGAGATTACTGAAATTTTCTGCTGGCAACTTTTTTCTGTGTACATTTTCAAATAACTTGTTTTTATGGATCCATTTTTTTTTCTTTTTGTGTCTTTGTGCTTTATATAAGTATTTGTCAGATACAATCATGTTATTGTTTTTCCAGTGTAATACATTTACTGTTTCATATTTTGAACTTCTGACAAGGATTACATAAAAATGTAAACATTTGGCAGTATAACTAAATGACTACAATCTCTGTTTGGGACACCACCCTTTTGATACTGTATAACTCAAAGGACCCAAACAAACCTGACCAAAATGATTTTTTTGTTGTTTTGATTTTGTTTATCACTGCACTTCCACAACAAAGCATATGAGTAATTTTCAAAATCTGAAGACTACTTTTTAAGCTTCAAAGCTGTCATGCAATATAATACTTATAATACTGCGCAGAGCTGTTTTCTTTTCCTCCATGCTCAATAGGATTACAAGCTTAATAAAGTTCAGGCATAATTTTGAATCCAAAATACATCTATCCTGTAGTAGCCCTCCACTCTGTAAAGGACGGGTAATAAGCATCATCTAGTCTATATTTTTATTTGTTTGCTTGTTTAAGCACTTACCTTGGGATTCAGCAAGGATTACCATGATGCTAAAACATTAATTTGAAATGTTTCTACATCATGGTGAGCCTTTCCATTGTTCATAGATAACTCTCCCATGACTGTTATTCCCTAGCGGTGGCTGTAGTAGAGACAATGGTCTGGTTAGGGAAGCTGCATGCTAATGCAACAGCCCAGGGGTGTGGCTAATGGTAATCATCCATCTGTTCTCCCCCAAATGACTTTGACTCCCAATGAGATAATTTGACAGAGTGATTTAAATAATTGCTCTGGTGAATTAATTTATTCTTTTGGAGTAAAAGTAAATACTGTCTTTTGATGGCTTTCACCCTTATGGGAGTAGTCTCAATACAGGCAAGAACAGTTGAGCCGTGTGTGTGTGTATGTGTGTGTGTGTGTGTGTGTGTGTGTGTGTGTGTGTGTGTATTGGAGCATCAGTGTAGGTGTGTGGGTGAGGGCTTTATTGAGTGTGAGTGAGTGTGTGGGAATTGATTTTGTGTGTGTGTGTGTGTGTGTGTGTGTGTGTGTGTGTGTGTGTGCACGTGTGCATGTGTATGTCAGGGAGTGTGAGTGTGTATCTCTGTGTTTTAATGTGTGCACTTGGGAGGGTGCCTATGCTGGGCTGGTAGGAAGAACACTTATGCAGTCAGGTATGACAGCACAGTGTTTGACTCAAAGACATGGCAATGAAGCCCTAATGAGGTGTTTCTCTGTGTGTCTTTGCCATGTCTATAATCTGGAACACCTTAAGTTCATAAAGGTAATTTGCATATATCCCATGTGCCTCTGATACAAGAGGTTTGGGAGGTCACTCAGTGGAAGTTCTAGCGTTGCTGGAGTTTTCATTTTGTTTTTGCTGATGTCTATAAACTGGAGATTCTCTCTGTCATGCTAACTGACTAACCCATGTTGGCCAATTAGTATAGTGGGGAAAATCTTTCTGAATCTAACCTCTTATTCCCATTTTTTAATATCAGTATTGACCATTGATAAAACATTGATTGGAAGTTCAAAATGCTTAAACTAAAAAAAATGTTTATTCTGTTAAGAATTCATTTTCATGTATTGGAATGTGTTTATAAGTCAAGAGAAGCAATAACTATTTCTAGATACAAGGATATAGTACAAGTTTACCCTTACATGCTACACAAATGAGAACATTTCCCCTACAACAATCCTGCTTACAAAAAAAAAAAAAGAAAAATACAAATGTATAATTATTTTTGGGGAAAGTGAATGCTGCCAAGCCTAATCCTAGATGGACAAGTGGAAGTAGAGCTCCAGTGGTCAGGCTGTTAAAATATGGTAACACTGGTGGAGTTATGGTGGGGTAAAGTAAAGGACAACACCCAAGTATTCCTTTCACAGCAAAATACAGTCAAAATATATTTAGAATCAAGATGTTTTAGAGAAGTTAAAAAGATGTATGGTGCTGTCACAACATTGCCAAACACATTAATGATGTAAAAGGAATGGGAGACATTAATGACCTTAAAGGAATGGGAGACAGCAAAAAAAGAATTAAAAATGGTAAAAGAGAAAGGAGAGAGAGAGAGAGAGCAAAAATGTGGTGAGAATGCATAAACCTAAAACATGGCTGCAGAAATATAAAACTGAAATCCTTTATGCAAAGCTTTTATACTTGTCATTGCAGATGTGGATGCAGAAAATCAACTTTGATTGGTTGTTAGACTGAAGCAGTGTGTGGTAGGCCAGATATCAAAGATCAAGCTTTGAAAATACAATGATGTGAAAAAGGGGAACAGAAATAAAGTAAGCCCTATGAAAAAGGGAAACAGAAATTCCTCCTGTGTAACATCTATGTAGTACATTCAAGACAATGAGGAGAGGGGGATAACATAACCACTTACATGGAAAACACGTGATGATCTGAACTTGATGTTAGAGACTATGCATAGATTGGGCAGAACAGAAAGCAATGTGGACAGATTGAGATACATGCTGTAGTGCATGCTGTCCTTTTTAGTTTAGGTCTGGATAAAGAAATGGTCCAAGGAGTCTAGGGTCTTGGTAGAAGGAGGTAGCTAGGTCAGATGTGCTGAGGATTTTAAGGTGGAGACCTATAACTGCCACCAGCAGTTTAATGAAACATTGTAGAGAAAGAGGCAGTTGGGGATCTTACAGTCTCTATTGGGGTAAATATTATTGTTTTTGTTTACCATAGTATGGCTTGTCATATCAATAAATGGGTAGCACAGTGGCTTATTAGTGAGATCTCTGCCTTATTTCATTTCATTCCTGATTTTGGACTCTGCCTGCATTCTCCATTTGTCAATGTACATTTTTTCTAGGTACTCAGAGGTCCCCTGTGTTTCCAAAAACATAGTGGTTGATTGACTACTCTAAACTGTTCATATATAGTATATTTATCTTCGCCATTGTGGCCTGGATTATGACAGAAAAGGGTATGAGGACCGGTTTAAAAATTTGATCAACAAATAAGTAAATTAAAAATAATTAAAATATTAATACGTCTTTTTTTAATGATAGACATTGATTTCTTTATAATATTGCCAAAATGCTGACTAGCTATTAATTCAAAGAGATCAGAATATTCATTTTTCATATTTTACATTTAAGTTTTAATTTTGTAATACTGCAGCATCTCAGAAGATTGATAAGGGGGAGTAACAGGGACTCTTCCACTGATGCAAATAAGTAAAAGGGAAATGCTTGAGGAATCTGTTGGAGGACTGTGGCGGGTATGTATTGGGTATATTTGGAAAGACTTCTAAGGAGTTATTCAGGTGCTGAGGAATTTTTCCTCTTATATGTAAAAAGGGTATTGCCCATATGTGTGGGACCACTATTGTTCAGGTATAGAATTTAGTGGGGTTCATAATGGAATGGAATCACCTGTTTTTTTCATTACTCTGAATTTACAAATTATTGTATTTGTAGGACCTTGTAATCATCCTGGAATGTTGTTTTGTAAAAGTGGGAGCTGAGAAAAGCTGTGAAGAGAAGGTCTGGTAGTGAGGTTGTTATAGGAACAGAGCTTTTTTAAGGCTGCCTAACCAAAACCAAAATTGAAAAAGGACTGTTTAAGGAATGTTTTGGCTCTTCGTAGGCAATGCAGTTTTATGCTGATGCTGTAGATGGGCTATAGGCTTAATGAATGGCCAGTGTGACAAGCAGATGCTGGGGTCACACGTGAGCCCTAACTAACAATTGGTTAGGTCTAGCACACAGACAGAATGCCATTTCGGGGAGGTGGTAGGATAGGGGACAGAGATGATTTATTGGATTTATATTATGGAATGCATGGGAAATTAATAATCTCTTCAAGAGGGAAAGGATACTGGGAGTGCTTAGGAAAGTTAATATATGAAGTGTTTTCCTTCAGGAGGTTACAATAAAGAGGCATGGAGTACTGAAGATAGCAACTAAAGGACGTGAAAAGCTATGGGGGATGGTAAAAAGGGGGCTGTAAAACAAGAGTAGATATGCTTGGCTAATGGGGAGATACAGTGGGTGGATAAGCTCAGAAGCAATTAGGAGGGTAGGCGTTTTTTGTTGATAGCCAATGTGAAGGAAATATGGATGTGATGGGCAGTTAATACAGTTCCAGTAATAGTGAAATATGAATATTCTTCCCTTTTTTCCAAAGTACTAGGGAGTTTCTGCAAAGAAGAAGAAAGTGTTGGCCAGGGTGGTTTCATTGTAGTTAAGACCCATTAAAGGACAGGTTGTTTGTGCAGTGTGAGTTTAGTACAGCTATCAAAAGATGGAGTTAGGCATGCAGCACAATGGATTGGCAAATTTATAGTGTATTCTCTTTCTTTATTTCAAAGCACTAATGAGTTTCTGCAAATAAGTAGAAAGTGTTGGCCAGGGTATTTCATTGTAGTTAATACCCATTAAAGGACAGGTTGTTTGTGTAGTGTGAATTTAGTACAACTATCAAAAGTTGGAGTTAGGCATGCAACGCAATGGATTGGTAAATGTATCATCAATAAAGAAGAGTGACAGAAGAGTCCCTGGGATTCATGAAGCTTGCGCCATGCGCCGGAGTAGCGTCAGCGATCTAGCACCAAATATGGCCACCAAACGATTCAGGTAAGAGCTGTTTCCACGTGCACTACCAGCATACGGCAGACCTGTGCAGCACCCGGCGCATGTATGCTAATTACCCCATGAGCAGCAGTGTAGCATGCAAATGAAGGTATATAGCGATTCATGAAGTGGTGCAGGTGTAGCGTAATCATGTAGGAATGCAAACCAGAAAAAAAAAAAAAAAAAAAAACGGTTTACATTTTGTCAAACATAAAATCAGAGCCATGAAAGTGGACCAAACTTATGTATTATAATGTTAATATATGCCAATGGCTAAGTATATAGCCATTGACATAAAACAACATGCACAACATATAAAAAATAACATTTAATGTCATGGCCACACCAACGCAAAGTAAAACCGCAGTGCATCTGTGTGCAAATGTGATCACAAGGAAAATATAGATGTCATCAAACTGCAATGTAATGTAATTCATGATATCCCCATAATAGTCAATGGCACGCATGCTACACCACAATCATGGCGCAAAGGTTGCTAAGGGTCTGTGACAGCGTTCCATGCGGTAACTAGGAATTAGCAGTCAATGCCTTGCAAATGAGTCAAGTAATACTGAATCGCAAATGCCCCACCGGCGTAAGGATGTACCACACGGAGTAGCGATACAACACCGAGGAGTGGCCTGGAGGCAAACATGACATCAAGAGAGGGGCGTGCCACCATAGCTGTAAGCACATTGGATCATTGCTAATCCGTGTTGCGTGTTGCTAAGCAAAGCCGCAGGATAGGGGTGTGAAAGTAGCCATAGCTTTGCTTAGCTGAGAGCACACAAGGTAACTGAAAGTTAATGTGAACGTGGATGAAAACGAGCATGAAACCCGGTAAACGGCTGTGAGCGGCACGCACCACAGCTGAAACAGGAAGGATATGGGAAGACAATAAGGAAATGCTGCAGCATGGTAAGTGGAGTACAAATGAGTAATTAACACCTAGAAACTCACAGTGGGCCATAGACAACAGCTAACAAGGCTGCTAGCAGCTATCTGCAGAACAGGAAAGGGGAGGTGCTGTACAGCAAAGAAAAGAGAACTGTCACAGCAGAACAAAGCAAACTTGCAGTAGATCAGCTACATAACACATTTCCCAACACAATCCTGGGTTGTGAAAGTAAAAAAAAAGAAAGGCGGTAGCTGGTTGCATGCCAGAAAATGGGAGGGGAATCTGGTTGAAAATTGAAGTAAAGGGCAATAGATGAATCACGACAGACAAGCGTAGGTCAACACCAAAGGCCCCACAATAGCAGTACCTGCTGTAAAACCAATAATTAAGATACCCTGCAACAGGAATAGCACAAACACACCCAATTACAGCAGCATCATCCATTGCACCATAGTATAAGGTGTGAAAGCCCCACACACACACTTGTGTATTCCCAGACACTCTGCACCATTGGTGTATACAGACAGGGAACTTTTAATATGTACATATTAGGGGCCGCCATAGCTTTGATTCAGCTGCATGTGTTGGAGACTGACGGTGGTGTGGAGGATGATGCTGACAACCATCTCAGGCAACGGAGGAGGAGAAGAGTGTTCAGACCCAGGGTAACCTACCAGGGGCTTCAGGGGCTACATGATCTGGAGATAGTAGAGCATTACAGGGTGGAAGGGACATCGTACAGCAACTTGTCGAGCTGTGCCTGCCACGCCTCAGAGACAGAAGTAACAGAGGGGAACCCATCCCAGTGGACACGAAGGTATGTGTAAGCTTGAGAATACTCGCCACAGGTACCTTCCAAAGGCCAGCTGGGGATATCATGGGGATCTCACAGGCATCAGCATCTAGGGTACTCCACCAGTTCCTGGATGCCATGTTACCACATGCCAATGAGCACATATACTTCCCCCGAATGCAGGAGGAGTTGGCCAGCAATATGCATCTCTTCCACCATGTGGCAGACTACCTGGAGGTACTGGGTCCAATAGTCTGAACGCACATACACATCAAGTCACCAACCGGTGAGCAAGGTAGGTGCTACATAAACTGCAAGGGATTCCCCTCCATCAACTGCCAGGTTGTGTGCAATGCCCAGGGCATTATCATGGATGTGTGTATTGACAGCCCTGGAAGCTAGCATGACTCCCACATCTGGCATGCCTCACAGCTGTATCAGGTATTTGCCAGGGGGGACATCCCATATGGCCACCTGGTGGGGGATGCTGGCTATGCACTGGAACCGTGAATGATGACTCCCATCAGAAATGCACACACAGCCACGCAAGAACATCATAATGAGGCACACACAGGAACCAGAATCATCATAGAGTGTGTGTTTGGGATGCTGAAATCACGGTTCTGTTGCTTGGACATATCTGGTGGAGCCTTGTAGTACTCTCCAGGAACGTGTGCCCACATCTTCATAGTATGTGCCATGCTACACAATATGATCCTGCGGAAACAGCTGCAGCAGGGACAGAATGGTGAAGGCCCTCACAGCCCACAACATTGCCAAGGGACCTACAGGCACAGGGGGACTCAGACCACGAACACCCTGTGCTAGCCCCAGTAGGCAAACGGAGGCATGCCCAGTATGCCTATGCCTTGGCAAAGAGGGAACGTATAGCACACACACTGACAGTGTAGGCACTCATGGACTGACACCCTTCTCCACCTGCACACACAGCAAACATGGATGGCACACACACACACTACCACCTGTAAATTGTCATATATAGGTGGTCTACTGTGTGCATCCTACATAGGTAGCCCTCAACTATTGTACACACAGCTGCCATTGAGACAAGGTAAGTCAATACTTGAACAGTAAATTAAGCTATCAGCATATGTCCATACTGTATGTACAGGTTCATAGATACATAGGTAGGTAAATGCCCAACTGCCGGGGCCACTCATAAGCATAGACAAAATATGTCTGCTGTTGCCACCCCATTGATTAACTAACTGTCCCTCTGTGGAGCAGAGCCAATTGTGGGATCCCTGGGGTGTAGCCACTGTTCGCCACCCATTTTGCAAGGATTCCCTGGAGTGTTAGTGAGGGGTTTTGTATAATGTAATTAGGGATGTAGTTCCAAATAATGGGGAGTATCCCTGGCAGGAATCTTCACAGATGTGTACATGTTACATAGTATACCTTAAACACAGCTTGCATATATAGGTAGTTCTCCACAGAATAATAAACAAGTGGAACACACAAAAGCTTAAATGTGCATTAATCACCCTTGCACTACCAGTGCCTGCTCTGAGAGGTAAGATATCACTGCCAGGATTAGAACATGCAACCATGTACATATTCATCACAATAACATGCCACTAAGCTACCTGAGATGTACCAATGACAGTCATGTATACTGACAGGATAAAACACAAAAGGTAGGACTGTGTTGAAATAGGACAAACTGGCATGTACCCAATGAAAGGTGTATGTTTTATATATATATATATATATATATATATATATATATATATATATATATATATACACATCAACATATATATATATATATATATAGAGAGAGAGAGAGAGGGAGAGAGAGAGAGATATGTCGATATATGGGAATATACATATATATATATATATGTAGATATATAGATAAGTTAACAACATCTACATAACCATGGAGGTACATATAAATGGGATACCTACCACATACTGACTGCTTTACATACCGAAGCACATAATCCTGAGGCTTAAGGTCTGAAAGAGCACAGTACCGAAACACCAGATGCGCGATGTGTAAAATCATGATGTTAATGGACAGTTAGTCAGTGCTTCTGATGTTGCCCCATATGACAGATATGCTCCAGTGGTTCAGATAGGTTACTGTGTGTAAGTGTGTTTCATAGGGCTGTAGTGTGCGTAAGTGTGTGTTCTGTGTGTGGTGTGTGTTCTTGGGGGACTGTAATGTGTGGCTGTGAGTTAGCTTTGTGCGTCTATTTGCGCAACCTAGGAGGAAGAATATTAACGTAGGGGGTGGTGTGGGGGGCAAAGACACGTACATGGGGGGTATAGGGGGTCTTGGCCACCTGCTCATATGTAGTGTAGGATGGTTTGTTTGAATGTGTTGGGTAGCAGTGTGTCTGTGTGTGCATGTGTGTGTTCCATGTTCGTGTTACTTTCGTGAGTTACTGACAATGTTGGTAATATGGGGTATGGGTGTCTGGTCCCAGTACTGTGTGTGTCAGAACTCTGTGGTTTCAGGATTCCATAGGTCTCCCGTATACAGCGGTTGAAGTGTTCATATATGTGTATAACATGGACTATAGCAATCACACATTCCGCCACTACCAACCTTTATGAACAAAGGATATGGAGAGTATATGCCTATATACTATTACAAATATGTGCTATGGACATGAGCCAATAATAGTGTTACCACCTGTCCCACTTTGCGAGGGACACTCCCTCTTTGGGCGGTTGTGTCCTGACCAAATATATTAAACGTGGCAAATGCCCTGGGATTGTAGGACATAATTATGTCCCATATGTACTGTAATAGTTGCATACAATAGTTATTTCTGTATCCAAAATACCTACATGTTACAGGAAACAGGATAAGCAACTAATCTGCTACAAGAATAAGCTTATATTTAGGTGAGAAAGGAAAGTTTTATCCCTTGTACTGACTGTGGGTTTGTGTCAGCCTGTAAAATCAGATGTGTGTCCTGAAAAGGTCCCACTATGGCCATATGAAAAGTGGCAACACTAGCCAAAGAGGGTCAGTCACCAACACAAATAAGATGACTGCAAATACCTATGACAGAAATACACAGCTTTCATGTAGCAACACATTATTACATTCAGATGTAATACTGAAGGGATTGAAGGACTAACATCACCTGCATGCTATACAGGAACCACATACCAGTGCCTTAATGAATCAGCCTGTAATTACCATTGCATTAGTCCACAAAAGGCTAGGTGTTCAAATGGGGAAGGAACCCCTCACACACATAGCGATTATGTATAAAAGCAGTTCCTACACACCTGCATCTGCTATGCACACCCACCAACATCACCCCCACACCCAAACATATTACAATACAAATTGTAATAACATCACAAATCATTCACTCACTGTATGACATCTGCAGAAGCCTTAACATACCTTGTCAGAGACACACTAACATGACCCTATGTGAAATAGCTGCTGTTATACAATGGAACAGCTACTGATGTTACAGGGCTTGTTTGCACTAATCCTGTTTCAGAGGGTTGTGTGTACACCGGGATGTGTTAGAAATTAGTGAGTAACAGCACAGTATGCTACACTTGTACACCAAATCAAGGATGTCTGGTGAGCACACTGTACACCACATAACAGTTCATGCATAGCCATACGGCCTTGAGCTGGCCAAACATCCTTACCAGACGTAAACATCTGCAGAAGTATGAGGTACAAACAAACCCTGCATAAGTAGCAATGTTCTGAAATATAACAGCTGTACTCACATGTAGAACTAAATCATCTAGCCATTACACACAGTCCAGGGGAGTCATGAAGCTAATATATCTCTGTGTGTCTCCATATAGCTGTTGAAATATATCGCAAACAACACATCCAGGCCGTCTTCCTCAAAAGTAAGGCAAACAGACAAGGCCAAAAGGAGTACTCAGTTATACACCACTGTTGCCATGGTATCTGCTAATGCAATTGGTGGACAGGATACCACATGTTACCGATATGTAACTAGAAAAGGATGTGTTATCACACATTCAAACCATCTGTATATACCAGCGGAATGTTACAAAGAACATTGAAACACAAACTGAAAAGGATTGAGGCAACAGTTAACGACACCTCGGGTTACTAATAAGGTATGTAGAGCAGTCATTTTGTCTGTGTATGTAGTGCCTTTCTGTAGTATTTAAAGTGCACGCAATCCATATAGTGGAAACAGTTATCTTGTAGTGATGTTTTGTTGAGCATAGTAACGCTTGTAGTATTTGTGTGTACTGCTGTAGATCACAAGGCAAACACTGCATATACCACAAGGGATGCTATATAAGGGCTTTGAACAGAAATACTCCTCACCAGCCGATGTCAGTAGCAGGGCTGGTCCAACAAGTATGTGCTATAACAGGGGATAGTATATGTTGATATATTGTAACTGCAGCCATATGTATGGGTGCATTACTGAGAATAACATGTGGAAGGTTGGGCCACTGTGCAATTATGATTTGCATTGTGGGATATTGTGCCAATAACTGTAATGTACAGCATTGTAGGCAGATATGTATTACAAGCTACATAGCATTACTGTAATGTCAGGCAAACATTAGTTATGTCTATTGGCATTTACAATGCACAATAACAGGATACATATGTCTTTTAGTCACCTGATAGTTTATCAGCATGATAACAAAGTAAAATGAAAGAGCTATTTAACTATCCATGCACATAAGACATGTAATATGTGCAAAGGTAGGTACTAGGCTGTCTTAAAAAGGGTATTTGTAAGCCTAGCTGGAGTGTGTTGGCTTTCACCACCCCCATAGGTTGGTTCCCTGTGCCTCTGAATGGCAGAGCCACTGTGGTGATCCCCGGGGTACATGTCTATCTTCCATCCACACGTCAAGGTTTCCCTTGAAGAGTGCTAGTGAGGCGCCCTACCTGATGTACATTGGAATCATGTTCCAAAGCATGGGGAGTGTCTGGGTCAGGAATCTATCCATCCAGCATGTCCTACTCATCATTGTGGTTAGGTGTATATCCCTAGAGCATGTGGCTCTCAGGGGCCTCTGTTTAGGTGGAACATATCCAGCAATAGAGGATTGGACATGGGCCTTGTATGTCAAGCAGAGATCACCTGTGAGTATGCGGTATGCAATGGAGTACAGCTGGAGTTTCTTAGGTTGAGCTGCATAGGTCATCTATTTGAGGTCAGTAATCCTTTTGGTGTGGTACTGTAGTGGTCTTCCAAGCTGTTGCAGTTGTCTTGTAAGGTATAT
This sequence comes from Protopterus annectens, assembly GCF_019279795.1. Taxonomy (NCBI): domain Eukaryota; kingdom Metazoa; phylum Chordata; order Ceratodontiformes; family Protopteridae; genus Protopterus; species Protopterus annectens. Next base: position 437,924,444 of record NC_056732.1, on the reverse strand, counting down.
CCCAAATGGGGTGTTGTATCCTTTAATGGGTCTAATATGTCATGAGTAGAGTCACAATGGCCTCCTTTGATCTGGATGCGAGCCCATTAGAGATTAGGGGGGCCATGTAGAAGGATATTCTAACCACCATGTCATTATGGGTATTGAAGGAGAATTGCTATCTACTGGGGTTCCCGGACCCCTTATTACCTTTTCTGTATGTAGGGGACTAGCACCTATGCGGTACTCCACGGGTAATTAGTTATACCCAAAGGGGATGACTATGCACTTTTAGGCAGTCAGCTTGACGCCATGATATTAACACCAGGTATCTGTCTCAGTGCGACCCTCCCAGGGGTTGTCTGTAACAGTTGGGGAAACAATTAAGTCCCCTAGTTTGCAGTCGTCTGCAAACCTTTTCAGCCAAAGCCCTCCTGTGCTTGTCTGTATGTCAGAGAAGTATATACCGAACATGAGGAGTCCTAGGACTGAGCCCTGGGGGACGCCACTTGTAACTGGTATACTGTCGGACCTAGGGTATGCAACTCCCACTGTGTGGGTTTTGTCCGTGAGCCACTTTGCAAACCATCACATGACGTAGCGGTTAATGTTCAGGTGGATGGGTATGATGATAATACCAAAAGGAGGAATGGTGTTGAATGCCTATGAGAGATCTAGGTAGGCTGTGTGGACCTCCTTACCCTCATCTAATGCCTTGGTAACTATCTCTAAGAAGTCCACCAGGTTTAGGAGGCATGGTCTGCCCTTAACAATGCCAAACAGGGAGGGGTCAAAGGTCTGGAGGTACCCAATGTCTCTGTGACTGAGATCCATGATGTGCACCATAGCCTTGCAGATCAGGCTAGTCAGGCCTATAGGGAAATAGGTCCCATGGTCTGTTGTGGCACCACCTTTGTGGAGTGGGATAACTGTTGCTGTGTGCCATTCAGGGAGCACTATGCCTGATATGAGGCTATTGTTGAACATGGTGCGTAGGTGGGGAGACAGTACGTTCTGAAGTTCATGTAAACCACAGCCTGGGATGTTGTCCGGTCCCATGGATGCTGTGATATTGCTTTTAGAGTGTGCAGCTTTGAGAGGGGGGGGGAAAGGTAGCACTGAACCTATCTGCCAGGATGTTGCCAATATCAGTTGTTTCTGTAATGTTCGTGCCTCTGTGCTGTAACTCAGAGCAAATCTGGTTGTTGACATCGAGATATGTGACGTAGCTATAGAATGCTTTGTGGTTGTTGTTGGCATCAGTTGTATTTTAGTTTTCATAGCTAGCTTTGGAGGAGCTTATAAGGGATCTCACCTTCTTACTGAGGATGGCCAGAGAGCTCCTCCACGCATGGGATTGTACTCTCGTTTGCAACAGTGTCTTCCTCCTGTAGTACATTTTGTTTATGGCAGGGGACCACCAGATTGGTTTTGTTAATTAGGAGTATAGCATCCTGGTTCTGTTTGGGATAGCACAAGCCATGCACTCGTGTAAGTGCTTATAGAGTGCATTTGTGTAGGATTCAGCAGTTGTAACAGTACTGTCCATCTGCATAGGTGTCATGACGTCCACCACGTCTGTCTTAAGAAGCATGTAGTTGGCTTTGTAAACATATTATACTGTGGTTTCCTTAATGGGGGTGGGGGCGGGATGTGGATATCAATGGTGTTCAGCTCATGGTCTGATCGGACCAACGAGGAGTTGGCTTCATGTGTGGAGCACCAGTCACTCATGTTGGTAATGCCTAGGTCTAGGATATTGTTGCTCCTGGTGGGTGTGTGGATATGTTGAGTCAGGGCATTGGTGTTTATGAATTCCAGAAAGCGTTGAGCTAATGTGTTGGTACACAAGTAGTTTTCGCAGTTAATGGTGGGGTAGATTCAGTGAGACTTATGTGATGAGTGTGGTGTTGTGCAAATGTTTACCTTCTCCACATGACAGTCAGGGTCAGGCTTCGTTGGAGAGACCTTTACCTCCTGTTTGGCTAGATGAGTGCATCTCTCACAGGTTGTAGTGTTGGGTGGTAGGTGAAGAGGCTTGTCTGTGTACATGAGGCAATGTGTACATTGCCTCAAGATGTCCAGATTCATCAGATAGACAGGTGAGAACACTGGCAGTTGACTCTTGGACATGCCTGAATATAGAACTACATTCACCTAGATAAGTGAGGAAAGTGAGTACTAGAGCTAATTTACTCTAAGCAAGTGAGAAAAGTATGTACAAAACTTGTTCACCCTTACCTCTAGGTAATGAGGAAGATTGAGTGCTATATAAAACTGCGGCGGTGGTGCTGCTATAGTGTTGTCGCCTCACAGTACAACATTGTCCTGTTCAATTCTCAGCTAGAGCGTCTTCTGTGTGGAGACATGCGTGAATGGACGTACCTTCGTTGAAGGTTGTGCATCAGAGCTGGCAACTCGGCATGTAAAAATCTACTGCCAATCATTAGTGGACTGGAGTTTCGCTGTGGCGACCCCTAACCAGGAAAAGCTGAAAGACACAACAACAACAACAAGTAATTATTAGCTTATGCAGTGCTTACAAGTCCTGAACAAGTGCTTAGTATGAATAGGCAATCCAGATAGGGTCTTGGATAACATAAACACACGGTCCCCTCCCCCCAACAGGTACACAAGCATATATCCATGTACACCACAGGGTCCCTGTACTCACAACTATGCAGGTACAAGCTGCACTCAGGCTGCATGAGATCTGTCCACATCACAGGTTGTATCATAAACATATGGCAAAACAAGATGCTCTCCACGTACACATCATGTAAAACATAGCTCCATGTCAGGTTGTGTACACACTGAATGGTGCACACCAACAGGTATCACAACCCACAATGGGGGAGACACCACTGATAATGGGAAGTACTTTACTACTACCCTGCTGAGTCTGGTCTGGAAGGCCATGAACCTTGATAAATAAATTGATGTCAGCAGTACAGATGTAGATGACAGTATGGTTGATGTCACACTGCATATCATAACCTTGCCAGGTCATAGGACATCATCACCCATACTGTGTACCACCTACACTCAGTATACTAGATGTACATTCCTATGTCACAGGAGTGTTTTGCAACAGGACTGCTGACAGAACTAACACTACAGAAGGTGTCTGAATAATACATGCTTATCACACCAGTGGCAGCTACAGTGTGTCAGGGTTAATGAATTTTATTCCCCCTCATTGTAGTCCATACCTCACAGACAAACAGAAGGCATCTGCATATTGAAGTATGAGAATGACTATGACCTAGGAGCAGTAGCTGACTCAGGAGTGTTGTGGACAACATACAGAAGGGGCTTTGTGGGTGAGGTGTGTGTGACATATGGCCACAATCTGGCAGCTACATATTGCATTGTCACCCCTATGTTAATATACCCATGAACTACCACCTAGGCAGCGGTCAACCTAATAGACACTTGTGTGTGAGGGATACAGCTGGGCAGTTGTCTTTCCTGTGATAGCTACATCACCACACCTGTCAGGTAGTCATATGTGGCAACCCTAATAATGATAGGGGGCCATCCTGAATTTAGAGATCATTGTCCAGCCATACACAACACTTAAGTGACCCATATCAGATCACATATTTCCTTTAAGGGGTATTGGCCATGTGCAGATGGCCTACACCAGCCTTCCCATTCCCCATCTCCACTATGTAGCATGATGCATACCATGAATAAATCCAACTCCAACCCAGTGATGTTGGACATGCTACACATACTCATCCTGATCTTGAACACATACTTCATGGACATTCACCTTCCACATGCTGGACAGATCCTTGTCCCATACACTTTACATAGTCCTGCCATACTATGCATTCCTGTCCATCAAAGCTGCACATCGCTCCCCTCTCAGACATGGTGTGATGACTGCATGGTAACGCATGATAAATGTATCATTAACCCAGTGGATCAGTAATGTGGCACTGCTCCACCTGGCCCCAGACCCGCCTGTCAGCTATTGCCAGGTAACCTTTCATCCTAGATTCATACATGGCCCACGGTATATAGCCCAACTAGTTGACTTTGACTGTACATTCTATAGTTAATATCCATCCCTGCAAATACCATCTGGCTAGCCAGTATCCCATGTGTATCACATGTGCAATACAGGTGATACATGGCAGGATGTTGACTCGCTGTACAGTGCCATGTAGATGTATATGGCAGAACACATACATGTAAAACCTTATATGAGCAAGTCTGCAGGGTCACAGGTCATGTCTGTTAAGGCAGTGTAAGTCCTTATATGTGACATATACACAGCATCAAGGTCAACTGCATTAATGTGGGCACATCCAGCCATGTGCTGATAGGTAGGAACACTAGTACAGGCAAACAGACATGTCCATATCAAGACAGAAACCACATGGAGTATGAGCAATGTAATCAGGTGACACATACACATATATGTTGATAATATCCACTCAACATTGAGTGTCACATGTGTGTGACACAAATACGTCAGTGTCATGTAGGTTTGCAACTACAACTATTTAAACTTAATAAATGTGATACACATATATGTTCAGCTGTAGCTCTGTATGTCTCTGTGAGTTACTGTGACCTGTCTCCATCATTATATCTTCCAGGTATGCTGTGTGTAAGACTACCCCCTTTTACCCACTTGGAGGATGAGGCCCTCATCCCATCCCTACTCGACAATCACGATATCCTGTTCAGCCATGTGCCACAGGATGCACAGCAGTGGATGCCCTGTGGATGGAAGTTCGCAGGAGGTTTAATGATGTGAGTGGCCACAACCGCACATACCAGCAGGTGTGCAGACACTGTACAGACCTCATTAGATGGGTGAAACAGCGTGCAAATGCAATCACCAGGGAACAAGGTGCAACAGGTGGTGGACCACCAACCCAGTCCTCATTCACATGTACCGAGGAGCTACTAGCCAACCTGGGGACACCTGCAGAACCACATCCACAAGCCTTAGCCAATATTGTGGAGGTGGGTGTCTCTCAACCACTGAGCCTGGAGTTAACTGGTAAGTCAGTACTGCACCTATAACGACTATATTCCATGTAGTTGCATGTGTCACTGTACAATATGTAATGTAACATCATATGCAAGGCATGTATACACACATGCAGCATACTATAGTATGCTACTCTGTGTATGCACACATGTGCATACACCATAGTATAGTCTAATGTACTGGTGTATGTGTTATGCACATTGCACCCTGTAGCCATTATACAGGGGTGTATTATGCTCATACTGTTGTGTTACTCCTATTTAGGTACCTCTGGCATTCCGCTGTGACAGCAGCCAGTTGCAGGTGAGAGTGTTATTATTTATCAGGAACCGTAATGCACAAATCTATCTACCATGTGGCCATTTGCAACATGTACACATAATGTATGGTCCTGACACAATATACAGGTCGGACCTGCAATGCATCACAATGACTACCCATGTGCAACACTTGCAAACTATGTGAATCATCTCACCAACATGAATCCTCACAAACTGTCATTGCCAGATGTGTGGGCAGCTGTGCATACAATGGTGGAGGTGCTGTTCACTTTAGGGACGTACTACAGATCAGATCTACACATGTGGTGAATACAAACAGTACTACACCGTGGGCTGGAGTATGGCCAGCACACAAGATTCACTGGTGTGGATCATAGCCCTGCTATGAATGTCACACAATGTGATGTGCTATCTTGACATGTCCATGACAACTAGTGGCCTGGCTGCATCACTGCCTACCTAACCTGAAAACATATCCCACATACCACCCTTTATCTGCATAACCCTGTTGTCAGTGGAGCATATATGTCATATGGGACAACACAGACACAAGAAATAGATGCCTGTCACAATAATTTGGACAACACATGTACACACATGGCCATGGAGGATGGCGAGAGACATGGAGCAGCACACACAGTAGACGTGTTGTGCTTGTGTGTACACCCTGTCATACAATGGCTACACATGGTTTAACTATGGCCTTTGTATAATGGTCATATTTTAGATGTGGAACACTAGACATCCTACAGGTCTGTGCACATATTGTGTAGGCGTAATGTCAAACCACCACATAAGATGTATTGAACATCTTGAGGGTGTCGCGACATGACAGCAGTCACTTGTACAGCATCCACATCCGCCCACAGGTACAGTACATTCCCCTTGCTGGTGTTGGACATCAATGTGATACTTGCTCCATGTGTGTGTGTGTGTGTGTGTGTGTGTGTTGTACACAGATGTCATGTGGGACATGGGGTACTGATGTGTTTGCCATGTCTGGCCATAGTTGCAAGGCAGCAGCAATATGGTTGCAGATGTGCAGGGGTGTTACATTCCACAGTATATATGTATTGTATCTGAACACAGTCATGGCTATGAACCCTGTCTGTAACTCACACTGTATAGCACTAGAGATGCCTCATGATTCCCTGCAATGGCCATGCACATCAGCTAAATGTGCAGTATATCTGTAGGGCGGACAGACAACACTGCATTGGTACACCATTGCCCCACTGTATATTTGACAGGACACCATTGTGTTAAACATGTATGCATGTCATTGCACACGTCAGCAGATCACATATCATACTACATGTGATTGTCAAGGTCATATGCCACACATCAGGCAGGTGTACTGTTAATCTGTGCTGGTCCACATGGTGTAACACAGGGATGTATGCTAACTACTACTATGATTGTGTAATTTGCATGCCGTCTGCTATGACACATGTATACTGCTGTGTGCAACCCAGGGATGTATGATAACTACCACTATTATTGTCTGCGCTGCATGCCGTCTGCCATATCACATGCATTTTGCATGCCTTCTGTCATATCACATGCGTGTGTGTCTGTGTGTGTGTCTATTGTATAGATTGTAATGTACAGTTCTTGTCTGCCCTCACAGGTGATGTAGGTGCATTGTCCTCCTGTGGTACTTCTGATGTTAGTGTCCCCACAGACTCTAGCAGTGATGATGAATGTATGATTGAGACACAGGCAGAGTTGTCAGGGGCTGAAACTGTGCCATTGGTTGCCATTCCATCTATATATCCCTCATGCCCGCACACAGATCCCATACCTGCACATACTCCATCACCAGTGGCCATAGAAGAAGGACAGTTGGTGCGTGGTAGCTTGGAACAGGAAAGAGTGGGGGCTATGGAAGATGTGCCTGCACACCATGGTGTCAGCCAAATGACTGGTGGTGCCCCTCACAGGCATGTGGTCAGTGCTGCTCGTAAGAGGACCTCTGGCCAACATGCTCCTGCATGACAGAGTGCAGCAGCTGGTGTCACCAGATGCATGTTTCAGGCTGTAATGGAGGCACAGGCATGTGCTGAATGGCGCAACAGAGAAGATCAGAGGCTACAGAGGGCTGCTGTCCGTTCTTTAAACAACAACATCCAGGCAATGGTAAATGCTCAACAGCAGATTGCTGAAGCTTTGGATAGACGGTTGGGTGACATGGTTGGAGTCCTTGACTGTGGCAAGACAATCCGCGAGCATGAGCTGTCTGTGTTGGAACATCTGGTAGGAGTGAGGCGTCGGGCACATGGAAGTAGGCCTGCTACATCACCTGTGTAGAACTGTGTGCTTACATACACGCACACACTGGAAACATATGTAGGGCACTGCAGCACACACATGCATAACATCCACACATGCCCAATTAGATCAAAGGCCCAAACCCACACACATGATGTCATCCAATGGTGCAGCCTAGGGCTCTGGCAAACATTAACACCCTGTGCATATGATGATGCCTGTGCCGCATCCCTGACATTCACACCATCAGTGCACGGACATGCTCATATGGTCTGATGCACAGGGTGAACAGACTAGGAAGATAAGTGTAGTTTACAATTGTTAAGGACTGTTGACAGGCAGCAGATATACCATGTAGTACAGGTGTACAATACTGTTAACAGTATGTGTCTTGTGTAACAACAGTAACTGCATGTTGGTCATGATGTTCTGTTGTCCTCCTTCAGGTCTAATTGCACGTGCCGGTGGATGTCAGTGTTTGCAGTTAGTGTTCCATATGTCAATGTGGACTACTCCCAGGTATGTATGACTATACCAACATGCACCGTGTGGCTGCCACATACCAGTAAGAATGTCCCATGTTACACACACGTCTACTGTTCAAGAGCATGATAGCTGTGTATTAAGCAACTGTGGCCACAGATGTGACATCCATAAAGGGTGACATCACAGGTACAGTTACATGGAGTGGTGAGGTAAGAGAGTGGTCTAGATGATTGCAAGGATAGAGGCCAATGGGAAGTGTGATGTCACATTGGGAATTAGTAATACATGTTCCCATGACAGGATGCCAACACACAACTGCACCCACACACTCAGGTATTGACACACATGTATTCAGTGACACAGTAACATACCCACACACTCACGGATTCACCGACACAGTAACACATACTCACACACAGTTGCTACTGGTGGGATGAGGACCCCTGCCTATGTGCAAATCATCATTAGAGTACTGTGTACCTACATGACGTGCCATAGAGAATACACATGTACAGGTAGTCAGTAAGGCCTAAGATCGGGGACATCAACACGAATAGTAGAATGCAGTGCCTGGATAGTGGGAAGGGTCTTATCAGTTCTGTATGGTAACATACATCCTCACCCCAGGGACCAGTCAGCCCTACATACACACACTGTGGCATTCAGTAATTAATACATCTATGTCATGCACATACAGATACCTCACATGTGTGAGATACACACCCCTGCCTATGTCCTGCTTTCTACATTGCAGTCTGTACAGATGTGTACACTAGTGTACAGGAGAGTGAGTAACAATTGAGATGTATTCCCCACAGTACGTGACATATATGGACATACACGCAACCACACATGCCAGTACTGTGAATCTCAGACCTGCCTAGCTCATGTTATGTATGTCAGACATACAGCAGTATTGCACGCGTTGCAAACTCTACTGACGCTTCCTGTGGCAACAGTGCTGATATATGCACTAGGGACGTCATAACTATTAACAGGTGTCAAGTGATTTACCTTTGCTGTCACCCTGACCGCTGTCTAAGTTGTGTGTTATGTCCTTCAATTAATGAAACCATTGCTTACCGGTTACACAGGGTATTGTAGGACCACTTGTGACACACCTGTGAGTTGTCCACAGCAAACATCCATCTCCAAAGATGCCCCACCACTTAGTTATTTCCACACATCTGTCCATACCTGAGGTACATCTTTCTGTACATTCAGCATATCGCCATATACAGTTGGCAATGTTGAGGCTACATTGCAACTGCATGATGTACTAGGATACACGTCACGTGCATACATCAGCAACTGAGCATGCATGTTATCTGAATGCACAACACTACATGTACAGGTGTGTAGGTCCTACAATCTTGACATTTGGGCATGTTTGTAGGCATTGCAATTGGTGGATATGCGTAATAACATACATGACACATGGACTGTTGTATGATATGATGGGTGACCAGTACAGAGGGGATGTTACCTCTGCCAATATTGATATCACACTTTATGTACTGTTAGCATTCAGCAGCCATGGACCTACATTCCATGTGCATGTGTGTAATGGCTGTAGCCACCTGTTTGCAAAGGACTACAACAGCTATGCTATTTACAGGTATGTTGTGTGTGTGTGTGGCATGTACATACCCAGGGTAAGTACATGTATGTCATATCCATACATGAGGGTGTGTACTGGTGTACAGCAACAGTCATATGCTAATGGTGGAAAGTACTGACGGCCCCTGGTATGTGTACAGCTGACCTGGTCACAGACAGTGGTATCATTGCATTGCATAACACATGATGCAACTGAGTACATGTGTACTCTCTACAGTTGATTTAGAGCTTAGTACAGTATACAGGTCAAGGGTCACATGGTGGTGTACTCTTCTATGTCATACAACATGTATGGATGCGTGTTGGTGGTCCAAGGGCATGGTGGTGTCTGAGGTTTACATCCTAGAATGCAGCATGTGACACTGTGTCCTGCACATGGCTCATCTGTAATGCCTTTTGGGGGGGACCGGTCAGTACATGTGAGTGGCCTTTATGTATGTGGGTACACCACCTGGAGCAGTCCGTACCTGTGTTATGGCCCACATGTCTGGTTCTGAGGTATATGGTGGTAGTGCTACGTTCTGAGGTATATGGTGGTAGTGCTACTATGCACTACAGAGCCATCAGCCAGGTGTTCCTCACTGCACAGATGTCAGTACACGCCATTGTTGGATCTACAGTGACCAGCTGTGAATATGGACACTACACATCTAGCACTGGTTAGCATAGGAAAACAATGCAGTTGTCCTGTAGGTGTATAGGAGTTAACCTGTGTTTTGGACATTTGCCTTGGAATGGCACTGTGTGGGCAGATGCGACTTGGGTAATATCCACACTTAAACCAAAACAAATGTAAGAAGCGTAGAAGCCAAGGAGAAAGCAGGATACCGTGACCAGTTAAAGTATGAACGCTTTATTAAAATACGCGTTTTCGTCTAGTACAAGATTTCATCAGATAAATCAATCTCCACACTTCCTTGAATCATGGATGCATATATGTGACAAAGGCCTGCCTACTGTCAGCCATGCCATACCAGAATGACAGCAGATGTTGTGTAAATGACCAGTGTCAAATATGTGTAGAGCAGCGTTCCTGCTAACAATGAAAACTACTAACACCAGAGCCCATTACAATGTGTTCTTTACATCTACCTGTAATAGCATGGCCACTGTGGCCTTCCGTGTTTAGCATCAGAGTGCATCCCAGTCAGCCCTGTGCTACTAGGAGTATGAGCATGCCCAGTATATCCTTGTGTAGATGGACACATAGTAGTGCATTCCGACCAGCCCTGTGCTACTAAGTGTGTGAGCATGCCCCCTGTGCTACAAAGTGTATGAGCTTGCCCAGTATATCCTTGTGTAGATGGGCACATAGTGCTACTAAGTGTTTGAGCATGCCCAGTATATCCTTGTGTAGATGGACACATAGGCATTCCAAACAGCCTTGTGCTACTAAGTGTGTGAGCATGCCTAGTGACACCTTGTGTCGGTTATGTGCCTTTGTGTATGGGCATGGCCATTGTAACCCTGTATAGTGGTAGTAGTCATCCATTCCACAGATGGGCATACTCCAGGTCAGGATGGATTCCTACTTTAAACACACAGGTTCACAGGTATGTACATCTTAACTGCCAGCATCCCTGTTGATGTCTGCATTCCCAGATAGTCATAATGATAGCCTTGACATGTGTAGTCTATGTGGCGCGATTCATAAGTATGTAGTATTGTAATAGTAATCTGTAAATAGGCAGGTGTTTCGTACCTGCCACTGGCGTGTGTGTGTATGTCTGTCCCCATTTGCCAGTAGACTGTAAATTGCTTTTAGACTGCCTGCACTCCATACATTTGTTATACCCACCGTTAGCAAGGCCGATGATGTCACCCATCTACAAATACAACTCTGGGAGTGCTGTGTCCCAGTAATCTTGGTAGCACATTCTGTAACTGTGTAATGCTGTAGTGTAATAAAGTAGGTCGGTGTTCTAGTCCCACACTTGCCGTGTGTGTGTGTGTGTGTGTGTGTGTGTGTGTGTGTGTGTGTGTGTGTATCCATTTGCCTGAGGACTGAGTAATGCTTTTATACTGCTCACACTCCATACATTTCTTATACCCACCGTTAGCAAGGCCAATGATGTCACCCATCTACAAATACACCTCTGGGAGTGCTGTGTCCCAGTAATCTCCGTAGCGCATTCTGTAACTGCGTAATGCTGTAGTGTAATAAAGTAGGTTGGTGTTCTAGTCCCACACATGTCATGTGTGTGGGTGTGTGTGTGTGTGTATGTGTGTGTGTGTGTGTGTGTGTGTGTGTGTGTGTGTGTATGTGTGTGTGTGTGTGTGTGTGTGTGTGTGTGTGTGTGTGTGTGTGTGTGTATCCGTTTTGCCTGAGGACCGAGTAATGCTTTTATACTGCTCACACTCCATACATTTCTTATACCCACCATTCGATGATGTCACCCATCTACAAATACACCTCTGGGAGTGCTGTGTCCCAGTAATCTCGGTAGTGCATTCTGTAACTGCATAATGCTGTAGTGTAATAAAGTAGGTCGGTGCTCTAGTCCCACACTTGCCGTGTGTGTGTGTGTGTGTGTGTGTGTGTGTGTGTGTGTGTGTGTGTGTGTGTGTGTGTGTGTGTGTGTGTGTGTGTGTGTGTGTGTGTGTGTGTGTGTGTGTGTGTGTGTGTGTCCATTTGCCTGAGGACTGAATAATGCTTTTATACTGCTCACACTCCGTACATTTCTTATACCCACCGTTAGCAAGGCTGATGATGTCACCCATCTACAAATACACCTCTGGGAGTGCTGTGTCCCAGTAATCTCGGTAGTACGTTCTGTAACTGCATAATGCTGTAGTGTAGTAAAGTAGTTAGGTCGGTGTTCTAATCCCAGACATGCCAACTGTGTGTGTGTGTGTGTGTGTGTGTGTGTGTGTGTGTGTGTGTGTGTGTGTGTGTGTGTGTGTGTGTGTGTGTGTGTGTGTGTGTGTGTGTGTGTATGTGTGTGTGTGTGTGTCTGCCTGCATGAGACAAGTACAGTGCTTTGAAGTATTCACCGTAGCGCGTGCCCTAAACACATGTTGCTGCAGTGTGATACGGTAGGGGTTTGTATTCAGGACATGGCAAGTGTGTGTTTGTCTGTCAGAGCCTGTGTAGAGGTGGCTGTGATTGTCTTACCATTGGACATGTTTGGGAGTGGGTTTTATAGTTTTCCTATATAGTATCCGTCTTATGACACATTGGCCAACTCACGAGGAGTACAGCCGTAAGTCAGCCACGGCACTGTGTTGGCAAGCCATACCCATACATCTGGCAAAAGGGCTGGTGAACTAAGTATGCAGCCCTACTAGTACCCGGTATATGTCCCACACCCATGTGCCATGCACATACAACCTTGCCTAGGATATCCCACTATGTTGCTAGTAACATGCACATTGAGGACAGATAGTAGGCATGGTGTGACTGCAGTGGCCTGCAGAGGACATGGCACCCTGTACAGTGGTACAATAGGCACATATATGCAGACATTGTGCCTTCACTATGTTCCACACTGAATGCCTGCAACATATGCACAGCAGCAGCATGTGTATTGTAAGAGATGGAAATGGTCAGGTGATGGCCTCTGCACCTGTTGCAGTCCTTCTCTAGCTGATTGCATGTGATACAGCTGTGATGGTGTTCCCATAGCCATCCACATGATAAACACAGTACACTATCTAGGGAAACATGTTATTATCTGGCCATGACAGTCGCTGTGAGTGGTACCTGGATGTGGTGTTCTGACACGGCATCACAGATGATATCTGGATGTACCTCAATCATTTTCCACAGTGGGAAATAGCCTAATGACAGGAGGGTGATGTGCCACACATAACTACAGCATGTAAGTGTAGCTATGTTGGATTGAGACTACTGCCTGTTTAACGTGTGTGGTAATGGTTATTCTGTATGTTATAATACAGACACGACAGTACTCTGTTCGTGAGGGACCCCCATCTGTAGGGCCATCTGTGAACTGGTCAGTGTGTGCAGCCATTTGTTTCCTGTGTTACACACTGAACACACACATCTTTGCACAGCAGAAGCATGGTGTGAGGATTGCCGACAGTACATGATGATAGGGATGCGTTACTGCCATCGCATCCCTGACTGGACATGTGTCACATGAGACAGTGGTATGACTGACACTGTGTGGGATTCCCAGTGAGAAGCCAATGATGGGCAACTTTTCATAGCAGTGGTCACACGTCTACTACACATTGTACAGTTGGCATGCGGTATATATGCATGTGTTGTGCTCCCTCTAATGTATACCATCTGTTGTGTTGGGTTGCTGATGATATCTATGCATACTGTCATAGGTAATCCTGTATGCTGTTGTCTATCACTAAGCCATATGTGGGTTTAAAATGCAACACCATAGGCTGAATGGGTTGGGAGGTCCCAGCAGATCCTCCTGTCCCACTTCAGCTGACCATGGCAACAGGCACTAGCACATCTGGGGCCCAGCCATAGACATCAATCTCTGTTGGCTATGCACCACCTTCTGGTGGGACCACCACTGCGGATGGAGCATGTTTCCCTTGGGAGCGGGACCAGACAGGTACATATCTGCTGTTGTGCGGTCCTGGATGTGTTGCGTTGGTGGTCCCCTAAGGGGTTACAAAGCCAGATACACCAGTTCAATGGTGGAGTGTCACATATACAGGGTGATGCTGCCCCTCCTGGACAGTCCCAGAACTGCCTCCTTTGCAGCTGTATAGGTGCAGTGGCTGTTGCCCCTCGGCTGGGGACCTCCGTCCCACTGTTCCCATGGGCTTTTGAATGCCGAAAACTCATCCCCATCCAGGCTGTATCCCCCCCTCATGTGTCATATATCAACCCTGTATGCTGTCATTTCTGTGCTCCTACCTATCCTCCACCGCCATACCTACACTCCTTCCCAACATCTGATCCTCACCTATGGACAGATAAGGCCATTCAGTTCCTAGGACACCATCTGCCCTATACATAGCTGTCCATTACACACACGTGCCCACTGGACACATGAAACCCTTGTAATATGCATCATAACATACTACTGTTATCCTCACCCCTGTCCCTCAGGTGCACAATCCTGGTATGCACATCCCTCCTACATGGTCCAGGTACACATGAGGAGGACGATCCCATTGTACACAAAACACTACCGGTCCCTCTATGGTTACCCCATTTACTTTTATCATGATGATGATGTTGCACACAACACATTGCAACAGTACTGTTCACACATAATGATTGGACAGGTACTGTTGTGTTAATGTACATTACATGCACAGAGTGATGTATACGGCCAATGTACAACTATCTGCATGTATGACTGACACATGTCTGTCTGAGGGAGTCTTGTGATCACATAGAGCAACACCACTACATAATACAGGCGTCACTGGTGTTTCCCGTTTCATTCGTTTGTAATGCTTTGTTGCCACATGGTATGTTCCTGATACATCTCTATATATGTATGTACCTATATGCTGGACATAAACACTCACATGTACATCTACATGATAGCATACAGTCCTATACTGTTGAATGACTGCTCTGTATGATATGTTTGTGGTACTGTCCATTGTCTGTATATCTGCCATGGCGTATTAGTACTACACATTAGCTGTGTGCGCAGGGTCCTGGTTCCGAACCTTGCAGAGGACGTTTAGTTGGTTGCAGGGCAGAACAAGCCCATTGGATATGGAGGGAGTAAGGCACATTAAAGCAGTTGGGAGCAGGTGTGCATGGGTTTGCGCGGTGTTAGGCACTGCTGACCTCTGGTTACAGCCTCTTATGCTCGGTTAGCCTCTACATTGCTTAACCAGTGCAATACTGCATACTGGTAGCCAAACATGCTTATACCCGCTCAAATCCACACTTGCTAATGCACCAACATTGGTGCTTGCATCTGTCACTCACACCCCTGGGTGTGAGAGTGGACCACAATATTACCTTGTGATGACTATTACATCAGACTACATGACTACAGTATCAGGATTGGCCGCCCATTAGGCGACAGCATCGCGTTTGACTGTACGGAATTAGCGGCCTGTCCAGTGACACAATCATATTCGTGTGTACCGCATACAATGTGCTCCCACCTTGTGATGCCTATTACATTGGAATACATGAATGCAGTATCAGGAATGGCTGCCTATTAGACGAAGGCATGGCGTTCAACTGTACGGAATCAGCGGCCTGTCCAGTGACACAATCATATTTGTGTGTACCGCATACAATGTGCTCCCACCTTGTGATGCCTATTATATCGGAATACATGAATACAGTATCGGGAATGGCTGCCTATTAGGCCTATTATCAACTGTACGGAATCAGCGGCCTGTCCTGTGAATCATTCATATTTGTGTGTTCCTCTTACAATCTGCTCCCACCTTGTGATGCCTATCACATTGGACTACATGACTACAGTCATAGCTGGCCTTAGGCATAGGCCAACTAAGTGGCCGCCTAGGGAGCCGCTTTAGTGGGGGCACTTTACCAGTATTTATTTGGTGTAGGTAGACCAGGATGGGGGCACTGGGTGGTGTGGTGGGGGGTGCCGTTGTGCCCTCTGCCTAGGGCACCAGTTGACCTAAGGCCACTCCTGACTACAGTATTGGGAATGGCTGCCCATTAGGCGACAGCATGGCGTTTGACTGTATGGTATCAGTGGGCTGTCCGGTGAATCATTCATATTTGTGTGTTCCTCTTACAATCTGCTCCCACCTTGTGATGCCTATCACATCGGACTACATGACTACAGTATCGGGAATGGCTGCCCATTAGGTGATGGCATGGCGTTTGACTGTACAGAATCAGCGGACTGTCCGGTGAATCATTCATATTTGTGTGTTCCTCTTACAATCTGCTCCCACCTTGTGATGCCTAGCACATCGGACTACATGACTACAGTATCGGGAATGGCTGCCCATTAGGCGACGGCATGGCGTTCGACTGTACGGAATCAGTGGCCTGTCCAGTTAATTAATAATATTTGTGTGTTCTGCATACACTCTGCTCCCGTCTGGCTGATACATGGGAAATGAGACTCTGCATTACAGACAAGTAGTTGTGTTGTGGGAGCCACATCCGTCGGACGGGTCATGCTTCCGCATACCTATTATAGGTTTGCCACCTTTTCAATTGGCCAAGGTGGGACTTTAGGGTTACCACCTATCCCACTTTGCGAGGGACACTGCGAAAATAATCAAGACATAGCACATGTCCAGGTTACAGGACATTATTATATTCTATGTTTCAGTAATAATTGCATACAACAGTTATTTTATATATGACACTTCTATATGTTATATGAAGTAGCATAAGCAATTCAAATGCAACTAGATTAAGCTTTTATTTGTGCAAATAAGTGTAATCATGTACTATGCACGGCTGTAGATATGTTTTCTCCTGGAATGTCTGACATTTCTACAGAACATGTCCCACTCTGGCCATTTGGAAAGGTGGCAAACCTATAGGACCTGTATGTAGAGACGTCAGCCTTTGCAGGGCAACACACCCACAGCCAGTAGAAAGGGGAGTACTTTACTGTTTTGCCTAAATAAAAGGTTACTCTTGTAGCATTATAGTTGCTTATACTGTTACCTATAACATTTAGGTGTTTCAGATGAACATAATTGTTTTATGCAACTACTACAGACAATATAGGTAATCTTTGCCCTAAAATCACAGGGCATTTGCCTTAATTACAGTTATTATGCAGGACACAACTGCCCAAAGGATGTTGTCCCTCACAAAGGTGGACATCAAATTTACACCTATAGTTTCAGGGGCAGGCAGTATCACCGAGCCACTGGCCAAGTACATTGATTTTACAGTTAAGAAATTTGTAACATCCATTTCTCATATTAATAAGGATTCGTGGGATTTTCTTAAGGGTATAGACCAGGACAAATTTGACAATGACATCTGGATGGTTACCATAGATATAATGGAATTGTTTCCTAGTATACCACATCAAACCGGCCTTGACTGGTTTGGAGAAATATTGGTGACTGAATCAGGGTTGAGTAGTAACACTATCAATTTAATTCTTGAATTTATGGAGACCATATTGAACAAAAACTTTATTTTAATGGTGAATTTTATCACCAGAAAAAGGGAGTGGCAACGGGGGCCCCATGTGCCCCCCATATGCAAATTGTGTCTTATACTACTGGGAACAGAAATATATTCTTGGGACCTACTGGTCCAAATACATTATCTATTACACTAGGTATTTGGACGATTTATATTTGTTATGGAATGGCCCAAGGGAAAAGTTTGATGAATTTTTTGGTTATGTCAATGGCAGCATGGATTTTTATGGTTCACATACAATATTGACCAACATCAATTGAATTATTTGGATGTTACTTTACACAAAGATTACACTAATCATTGTTTTCAATCCAAGCTTTTTAGAAAGAGCACATTTTCCAACTCCTATTTACACTTTGACAATGGACATCCTTTTTTTCAGAAAAAAGGTATTGTTATGGGCCAGATGATTAGGGCCTCTAGGATGACTAGTAAGATGGAACAATTTCTGGAAGAGGTCAGGACTTTGGGTTCCCTTTTTGAAGAAAAAGGATACCCAACTCGTTTTGTTGGCTTGGAGATATTTTTCGTGATTGTTTGGAGGAATAAACATTTCATATTTTGATACCATGGTTTGGCTTGGACTTCATTGTGCAACGGAACTCACTGTGATCCACTCTCACCTTTGCCTTTGGCTGTGGAATTCTGTTTTTGTTTTTTTTTCCTTGGCTTTTGTTGGACAGGTGTTAACCCC
>NC_056732.1:437891031-437903531 GCF_019279795.1 Protopterus annectens | reverse complement strand
CACAACCCTAACCGAAACCCTAACCCTAAGGTCCGTCGCTATCGCACACTAACCTAACCCGCGCCCTAACCCTAACTCACTTAACCCGCCCCTAACCCAAAAAAATTCACTACTGCACCCTTACCTAACCCGCGCCCTAACCCTAACTCATTTAACCCGCCCCAACCCAAAAAAATTCACTACTGCACCCTTACCTAACCCGCGCCCGAACCCTAACTCACTTAACCCACCCCTACCCCTACAGACCGTCAACATCGCACACTTACCTTACTCGCACCCTAACGTCCGTCACTACCGCATACTTACACATCCTTTCCCCATGTCGGTGTTCTCCGCGTCGGTGTTTTCATCCGTCGATCCTCTGGCGTTGGTGATTTCGCTGTCGGTCTTGTCATCTGTCGATGTTGTAACCCAGACCCATATATATATATATATATATATATATATATATATATATATCTATATATATATATATATATATATATATATATATATATATATATATATATATATGTGTATATATTACATCTGTACATACAAACATACATTTCCTATGTTGGGAGCTGCTGACACCCGTGCAGGCGCACTCGCCTATGCTTACGGTGCATTACATATGTTTACTGTCGCTTATTTGTGCCTTATTCATTATGACAATACCACTTTGATTGAAAGGATCTGTTAATAGTCCCATGCGATACACACGTTCACCTTTACATGTTTAAATGTCGGCTTTACAGCAGAGCAACATTCATTCCACAAGGAAAATGATATGTGCTATTGCCGAACTTGAACCGTGAATGCCTTTTCATTAGGCAGATGCTCTAACCACTACACTATTGGTATTCTGCTTCATTTATATGTATACCCATGGTGCATAGTTACCCGAACACACGCCTCATCACTTACACAGCAGGCATCCATTTTCCTGTTGGGAAAACCGCACTAATACACATACGCCATTCCCTATTCCCTACTGCTCTGGACCCATGCCGCATGTTGACTCACTCCAAGGATATTCAGACCTCCAAAGCCTATAGTCCTGGCACATACGTGTGTTCGATTGTCAGGGTGTTCATATGGTCATCCGGGTTTAGACTTGTCCAACTGGGGACCGGGACTGCCCTGTACCTAGTTGAAAGTCAGACTTAGCATGGGGAGATTGTTTGTTCCACTTTTAGCATCCTACCTGTGGTTGGGGATGCAGAGGTGTGCTCACTTATGGCCATCCTGATATATAACAGCACTAACTATTACGGGGATTTCCACTGCTGTTTCCTTTCACATTCATTATGACTGCTATATTGTGACCATGTTCATTCTTCATATCTGTATATATATATATATATATATATATATATGTGTGTGTGTGTGTGTGTGTGTGTGTGTGTGTGTGTGTGTGTGTATATATTTTGGTCTGTACATACACATGCAAATACACCTACATGCTCATTTACATTTGAATCACCGGCACTTACCATCGCACATACATGCTTGCATACCCGCTTACGTCTAGGGTTGCTACCTTTTCATATGGCCAAAGTGGGGCATTTTCGGGACACACATCAGATTTTACAGGCCGACACATACCCACGGTCAGTATAAAGGTTAGAACTTTACTTATTTGCCTAAATGAAAGCTTATTCTTGTAGCAATTTAGTTGCTTAATCTGTTTCTTGTAACTTTAAGTATTTTACATACAGAAATAACTGTTTTATGCAACTGTTAGATGAAATATGGGACATATTTCCTACAATCACAGGACATTTGCCATTGTATTATATTTGGTCTGGACACAACTGCCCAAAAACGGACTGTCCCTCGCAAGGTGGGCAGGTGGTAACCCTGCTTATGTCTGCTTTAAAGCACCTTAAGCACCCTATATCTGACTGCCACTATGCGAATGTGTAAGGTATATATTCCCGATAATGCACGTGGGGAGACATGCATCACGGTCAGGTGTTTAATCCCGGGTCGTAGGTTCTGCAGGACTGGCTGGAGACTGAGCAGTCTTGTGGACAACTACTGCTCATACAACTTGTGTCCAGATGTATACAGGACTGGACATCGTGTTGTGACACTAAGTCTAATGTTCAGAACAGATACATATCCCATGAGGGATATCCAAAAATTGTGTGGACCGATGACCTTCTTTGCTTTATGGCTATAAGGTAGAGTTATACATGCAAGGAATACATAGTTTGCAATCCTGAGACTGCCTAGGGTGAGACTGCCTACTAGATATGGGTAGGGGTCACTATGTGCAGATATGGCCGCACCTATCTAGCAGCCCGAGCATGGCTGTTTTTGGTGGACATTCAGGAAGGAGGGGTGGTGTGCTGTGAAGGGGATGATGGGTATTCAATTATGTATCCAGGTGTGTTGGGGTTGGATGGCTCATTTCAGGCCAGACCATTCTGTGGGTATGTGCCGGTAACGTTTCTGTACATGTGTATTGCACTTTTTAATGTTCACATGTTTGTGGGATTGTATTGTGGATGTGTATATTTGTTCTTTGGTTATCTTCCTGATTCACCCACTGCTCCCTCCTAGACCTCCAGTTCACCTATTGTGCATCCAACCCAGTCTCCTCTTGGTGAATTATTACATTACCCGTCACCTCCCACCCCCATATTCCACAGACACCATCCATCCCTTCTCTGGTTGATGGCCCATGACACAGTCAACAGAACACATTGCATACACTACATATCTCTGGGACCAATATGGTTGTGAGGTCTACACTAGCATTTCTGATCATCCACATGCTGTACTTCATGCACATAGGTACACGCAAATACTTATCTTTCATGACATGGTAGGTAGACCTGGGTAATACCCGTTCATCTATGGGCCGTCCTGACAAGGACGACTTGGACCACAAATGGGTAGATATTGGGCGAATGCTCTGACCATTGGCAGGGTTGCCACCTTTTCATATGACCTGGATGGGACATTTTCGGGACACATATCTGAGTTTATAGGCCAACACATACCCACGGTCATTACAAAGGATAGTACTTTAGTTTTATGCCTAAATATAATTTTTTTTTTTGTTGTAGCAGTGTAGTTGCTTATTCTGTTTCATTTACTTGCTTATTCTGTTTCTTGTAACATATAGGTATTTTATATATGGACATACATATTGTATGGGACTATTACATAAAATATGGGACATAATTATGTCCTACTATTGCAGGACATTTCATATTTATAATGGTT
Source organism: Protopterus annectens (assembly GCF_019279795.1). Classification (NCBI taxonomy): domain Eukaryota; kingdom Metazoa; phylum Chordata; order Ceratodontiformes; family Protopteridae; genus Protopterus; species Protopterus annectens. Next base: position 437,900,312 of record NC_056732.1, on the reverse strand, counting down.
TTGGTATGGACACACCTGCCTAGAGGAGGACTGTCCCTCACAATGCAGGACAGCTGGTAACCCAAACCATTGGGCTAGGCTTAGCAATTGGCGGCGTGCTAACATGATGCATTTCGTTTCCACTTGGTATAACTAGCGACAATGCAATGGAATACGGGCATGGGGTTTTAAATATCATTTGTTCGAGGGACAGGGGCTCAATATTCAGCTACGTGCCTTTGTGTTTACTTCTTATTGTGGTGTTTGCAAAGATGTCTTGTATGCTTTGCATACATTTCACTATCCACAGACACTGACAGGAGTGATTGCTATTAGATGCAGTTTGTACTAGTCAGCATTTTAGGTTGCGTGTATGCAGCCGACATGTTCACACCTCCGTACAGCGCTTGGACATGCCCCCTGCATTCGTACACATTTCTTATGCGCATGGCCATTACAGCAGCGCGCCTTCATTCATTTGCATGTGGTGCTGCTGCACCATCTCTACGCTGCACAGTCGGCACAAGGCTAACGCCGTCCTTGCTCCGAGCTTCATGAATCCTGGGGAGTATGTTTTCAAGGGATGAAAGGTGACAGCCTAGCAGATTAGTGGTTTACAGAGTGATGGCAGGAGAAGTAGATAGAGAGGGGAGAGAAATGGGAGAGATATTGGACCCTCACATATATGGTGGAACATGGGTGTGCTTGGGGGAGAAAATGGGGTAAGATGGTGATAAAATCCAGAGAAGTGGAAGGAGAGGACGATTTACAGCAGATGCCTGCAGTGGTTAGATTAGATGGGAACTGGGCTGAGATGGTATTAGAAGCTAGAGGTTGGAGGGATGGGGTAAAAGAGATGTGAAGGCAGAAATTAGACTAAAAAAACAGAGGGAAGAAAAAGTGTACAGTGACGAGATGGATGAAATGAAGTAGAAGCCGAAAAAAACAGTAAAATAGGGGGTTCTTGCTTCCATAATTTTTTCTTACTATAACATATACAGTGGTATATATGATACTAAAATATAATGAAAGTAAATAGTATGGGCATCAAAGGGAAAAAAAAGATTTGATGCAAAATATCATGGACTTTTTCCTGGATATACATGCTTGTGATTAAGAACTATTTGTATAAATGTACATAATTCTGGCTCCTTGGGCTATCAAAAATGTAGTGTCAAGATTGTATTTTGAAAAAAAAAAAAAAAAAAAATGTAGTGTCATGTATCTGTGTTACAGGGGGGCTCTTACACTGTTCCCATTCTGCCATTCCTCTTAAAATCAGTCATAGACCCTGCTGCTCTGTGTTGTGCACCACCTATCACACACATAACACTTGACACTGCTGTGATTTCTTTAATGTTCCAACCTCATTATTGTTTTCTAGGCATGTAACAGGATGTCAAAGAATTGCAGCCTTACTGTCTGTATGACTTTCGGGTTTTACTAAAACTTAAATTCAGGATAAGGATAAAAATAAAACTACGCTGTAAAAACACCCAAGGAAAGCAGGAAGCCAAGCTAGATCCACAAATCTGTTTATTTAGTGCTTTCATCCACAAATAACACTGGACTTCATAATTCTGATGAAGTCCAGTGCTATTTGTGGATGAAAGCGCTAAATAAACAGATTTGTGGATCTAGCTTGGCTTCCTGCAGTCCAATGTTATTTGTGGATGTTGTTGTGTCTTTCGGCTTTTCCCGGTTAGGGGTCGCCACAGCAAAACTCCGCTATTGATTGGTAGTTGATTTTTACGTGCCGAGTTAACAGCCCTGATGCACAACCTTCAATGAAGGTACGCCCATTCACGTATGTCTCCACGCAGAAGACACTCTAGCTGAGAATCGAACTGGACAGCATCTTACTGCGAGGCGACAACGCTAGCGCAACTCCACCACGATACTGATGAAAGCGCTAAATAAACAGATTTGTGGATCTAGCTTGGCTTCCTACTTTCCTTGGGTGTTTTGACAGCATTGTTTCTGTGTGTTTTTTCATAAAAATAAAACTAAATGGATGAAAGTAGAAAATGGATGAAGACGGGCAAAAACATGTTTCCAAGTAAACTAAAAAGATGAATAGCATTAAAATAATCTTAACAGGGCTGACTGAAACTTTAACATTAAAAGGTGATCAGGTCATTATTTCGCTGGCAATTTTTAAGAAATGCACATTCATAAGGTAGAAACCATAAGAATATTATGTTATCCTGGATTTATTTTGCTAGATTAGTACAGTGCTGTACAACAGTCTACATTACTGTTGTGTCTTCTGTGTGAACTTTGTATGTTCTCCCGTACCTGTGAATGTCTGTGTTTTTAAAGGCTTTCCAGTTTCCTTCCTTATCTCAAAGATATGTAGGTAGGTAGGTAGGTTAATCGACAACTTTACAAATGATCCCTCTGTGTGTATGTGTCCGGTGATGGACTGATATCCCATCCAGAAATATTTCCTGCTCTCTTATACTCTGTGACTCTGAAATGGATAAAATGGGTATTGGAATTAGATGACTTTCACTTTTAAGCATGCTGGTAAGGAAGGTTGAACTTTCTGTGCATGTATGATATATTTATTTTTTTTAGTTCAGAACCTGATAAGTAGTTTCTTTGACCCTCCCCCATCCCAGATCATCTGTTTGCTCAAAGCTAGTTCTGGTCATATAAAAGCAGGCTTCAACAAGTTTACAGAAATAGCTTGTTTGATTTACAGAAACGCTTATAACAGCTCTGTGTTATCCTCAGTTTACTATAAATAAATTCTAAAAAATGGGAAGCTCTTTGTTGAAGTCAATAACATTACATGATCCTACAGTAAGAAAGAGTGGGGGGTGCTGCAATGCAGTGGTTATGAAACACAAACCAACAGGCAGATGTTCTGGAACATGCAGAGCTGTCCCTCCCACCTGCAGATAATCATCTACAGTGAAAACACTGCTTCACTTCATGAACTTGCAGCTTCTGTTGTCTCCCGTCTGACCAAACACTCTGAAGTGGTTACTTACTTTGCTCTTTTTGTAGCTTTCTGACAGATATTCTAACTGGAATTATGAGTGACTATACATTAGCCCTCTCACTGCATGTAGATCAGCAATGCTTGCTGTTCTGTTTTTCTAGTTGTTCACTTTTATTTTTAGTATATTGTGCCTAAATCAGGGCTTAAATTTAGAAATCTGTGCACTAGGTCTCACTCCTGGATATTTGGTGTGGTCTAGAGGTCATGTATACATCCTCAATAAGTAGTGTGAAGTCTTGCACAATATGCAACAATAACAAAGTCTGAAGAGAAAAAGAAGATCCCTACTGCCACTATAACCACATTTTATTGTTTGTTCAAGATGCAACTGAGAACAGAATAAAATGTAAGGAGAAAATTAGGAGAATAGAAACAAATACCATACACCTGCCAAGCGCAAGCTCAGAAATATTCTTATGTTCTTAGCAGAGTTTTTTCCTTAGATTGCCTGGAGAAGGTAAGTAAAGGCTGGCCCAGAATTATTCAAACATTGAGGTATGATGTACGAGATCTCTTATTTTAAATTCCTCTGATCTCTTTATGGGGTAAGTATGCCTGTTGCGGAGATTGCACTACAGTGGGGATAAGGGAAAATTCCCTTTTCCCCACTGTAGTACGACCTCGGAGTGAGAATATTTAAGTAGGGGGGTATGGGGGTGCAGGGGGGCTTGCTCCCCTGCAAAAACATAAAAGTAATGTTTTATGTATTTATTTATTTTTAAACACACTTTAACAAAAGCACCTGTTCGGTTATTGTAGATTCGGACTATTGAACTTTCGTTCAATATTCCTATATATATATATATATATATATATGTATATATATATATATATATATATATATATATATATATATATATATATATAATGTTAGTTTAGGGTAATAAAAATCAACATCTCAAGTATGAAAAACTGTCATTTAACTGATTCACTGGTTCATTAAATGATTGATTTAGTTGTTCTTTAATTTTTCTAAACCACTTGTTCTTGTTGAGGGTTATGGTGGTAGCAAGCCAAGTAGGGTGGAGTTGGCTTCCCTAGCACCACTAAGTCTCCAGTTTGTTCTGTGGGATTTCCAGACATTACGTGGCAAGCTAAGAGATGCAATGTTTCTAGTGTGCCTTAGTCTGGTCATGGTTTCTTTCTAGTGGTCGTGCCTGGTATATCTTCAGTGTGAGATGCCTACAGGCAGGATACCCTAAACTATTTTTTATGACTCTTCTCTCTATGAAGGAACATTGGCTTCATTCAGAGCTACATCCTGATTAGAAAATTCCTCATTCAGCTACCAGTTCCACAAACACCAGCATCAGTGGATAGGAGTGGCAGAAGTAACCAGGTAAATAGCAGAGAGGGACATTCCCTCTCTGTGGACACAGACTCATTACAGGTTAGTAAAAGTAAAGCTGTAACATCTGGTGCCATTATTGTTTAATTGAAATAAGATGCTTTATCATTACAACCACTTTCATCAGAGGATGACAATGACAATAACAAGGAAGATGGCAGAGGTGGAGAGCCCCCTCTGCATGGACACAGATTGAATACAGGTTAGCACAGGTAAAGCCATCATTGTTTAGTTTGATTAAGATACTTTATTGTCTTTGGCTGTTTACCTCCCCCTATATTCTTGTAGCTCATTACCACTCTATATGCAAGTTCCTCCAGGCTACAATTAAGTAAAACTGTTAACCTGTCCTTGAATGTTGTATGGTCTTTAGACTAGGCTGAAATGAAATTACATTCCTTTCTTACCATTCAGTCTTCCTTTATGACAGTAAAAAAAGTTGTTTGTAAGCACATGGTCCATAAACAGGCAAAGTTTGTTGATCTCTGTATTGGTTATACATGTGTTAGAGCTGATGTAGTCTCAGAACCATTACAGGCTCATATTCCGAAACATCACTGTAAACTGTTCATTGACATCCCCAGTAGCAAGCGTTACCCTCATCACAAACTAATCTTCTAATTTTCCCTAAAAACTCCAAAGACCTGAAGAAGAAAAAGGTTTCAATTTCCTGCCAATAAAGGTGGTGAGGGATACCATCTTAGACCCCTCCACCAGAAATAATTGGTCATAGACGAGGGTCCTACACATTTTATAAATCTTAGTGATCTCAAAAATGACAGGTTCAGAAGCCTGTTAGTTAAAAATCTTGATTAGAATTAGCACCCCCAAACAAATAATCTTGTAATGCCAAATTGATAGCTCTGCATGCCATTATGGAACTTATACTTAAAAACAACTTTTTTTTTTTGAGGGTGTATGCTTCAAACAGACCTGCATTTGCAATGGGGGCAGCTAGCAGTGTCATCTTTGCTAATATTGTCTTATACTTTTGGGAAAAAAGTCCACATTTTTGAGTGTAAACACAAACCATTTCTCAAAATGTATACAAGGTTTTTGGATGACATTTTTTTGTTTGGCAGGGTACTCGGGACTTTTTCACAGAGTTTATCAAATATGTGATTGCTTCCACTAGGTTTTTGGAGTTCACATTCAAAGTGGAAGATTTTGGTATCATTGTTTAGATATTTTTATACAAGAATATGGACAAGGAGTGCTATGAATCTGACCTTCACAAGAAAAGTACGTTTTCTAGCAGTTATCTGCATTTTGATAGCACACATATTTGCTCAGGAAAAGAAGTACTGTAAAAAGGATATTATATAAATCTTTCCAGGCTGATCACAGCAGAGAAAAAAAGTTTTTGCACAATATGAGTACCTGAGAAAAAAATGTGTCAACAGAAAGCAGCCCTCTAAGCTACTTGATGAAATGTTGGTCTTGGTTAAATCTGACAGGAGTGAACGATATGTACCTCTTATGAATAAACCATAGGGAGGCAAAATTCAAAACAAGACTAATAATTTTTCCAGAACCATGGTTATGCAAAATTCAGTTGATTCAAGAGAGCTGTGGGACATAATGGAGAGAAATTGAGACTTGGTTATTAATAATAACCCTGATCTCCAGAGCCTGGGGCCAATTTCCAATCCCCACTGTACCGCAATCTCCATGCAGATAGTCGAATACACTTCTGCAAATGCCCTACAGCATTCACATGAGTGTATTCGACTATCCCAACCATTTATGTTTTGTGCACGACATTCTGATTTTTGGCAGCAGTGCTGCCGACAGAATGTCATTCGCACAAACCATAGTAAACCATATATATATATATACAGGTATGTGCCACTTAATGTCTAGGATAGGTTTTATCCCATCGAATGTTATGCGGCACAGACATTAAGCGAACACTGTATACCTTGTATTGTGCTTTGCTTAATCCTTCTGCACAATGTCTAACCACATTTATGTCTGCTCAGTACAGTATGGACATAAATGTGGTCAGACTTTGTGAGAAAGGACATTAAGCGGCGCACATCTGTATGTGTGTGTCTGTGTGTGTGTGTGTGTGTGTGTGTGTGTGTGTGTGTGTGTGTGTGTGTGTGTGTGTGTGTGTGTGTGTGTGTGTGTGTGTGTGTGTGTGTGTGTGTGTGTGTGTGTGTGTGTGTGTGTGTGTGTGTGTGTGTGTGTGTGTGTGTGTGTGTGTGTGTGTGTGTGTGTGTGTGTGTGTATATATATATATATATATATATATATATATATATATATATATATATATGGGTCTACTTTGTTTCATTGAAAGCTCATTTCACTGAATCTGAATTCACCCTGACCAAATCGCTGAAAGCTCAAATTACTGAAAACTCATTTCACTGAATCTCATTTCACTGAAGTGAAGTACTGGCACTGTGTAGAGTACTGTAAGGCAAGTAAAAGGTACATGCCCTTTTCCCCACTGTGTGATCCTGGAGTTCATATATATAGTTAGAGGGGGGTGTGGAGTGTAACCCCCCACCCCAACACTACAACCTGTGAGAGATGCACTTACATAGCCAAACTGGAAGCAAAGCTCTCTCCGGCCAAGATTGCGGTAGACAGTCAAGAGGAGAAGGTTATCACCTACATTACACCTCAAGCAACTCATAGCCCTTCAAAACCCACACCATCAACACCCACACATAGCAATACTAAACCCACATATGCGGAGGCCCTTAACATTAACCTACCCAAGCAACAAGGACCTCGGAAGCCGAAACGCAAACAAACACCAGTCACAACCAAAGTGACACATAGCTCACAACACCAGTGTGCCACCCAACAACAGCCCCTAAGGCAAGACAATGTACCCAACACTTTAGTCATAGGTGACTCTATAGTCAGGCACACTGATGTCCCACTCACCAGGCTGAACAAGGAGAAAATTACAGTCAGCTGCCTGTCGGGTGTCAGGATCCGCCACATAACGCATGCACTCAAGTCACTCCACAACAAGTATGACTCTGTCATTGTCCATGCTGGAGTGAATGACTTGAGACGTACCTCCCTGGACTACATGAAAAGAGACATCGAAGAGCTCTTGGATCATGTGACCCAGGCAGGTATGGCCCTAGCCCTAAGTGGCATCCTGCCTTCACCCAGAATGATACCACAATATAAGGACAAAACGATTGACTTCAACAATTGGCTAAGCTTCTGGTGTCATTCAAAAGGGATCCAGTATTTGTCTGCCTGGGAAGCCATGATCGACAAACTATGATACCTTGCCAGAGATGGTCTGCACCTATCACCTTTGGGATTCAGGTTACTGGCTAAAGCTCTTGCCACCCCTATAGTGCCTTTTTTAGGCAAGGTTCAAAGGATAAAACCACCACCATAACAGATACAAGCATGCAAAATCTGAAGGTAATGCTACTCAATGCTAGAAGTCTAAACCTCAAAATGCACTCTCTCGAGGCACTCCTAAAAATGGAGAACATCGATATCTGTGCAGTAACTGAGACCTGGTTCAAGGCTCCAGAGAGCACCCCTCCAATACCAGGCTACAATTCTTTCCACACTTTTCGGCCACAAAACCAAGATCGAAACACTAAAGGTGGAGGAGTGTCCATATTCACCAAGGATATTCGCACCTCCAGGCTATTTGCCCAACACAATGCATCTGAAATTCTCCAGGTGCAACTAACACTAGGTAAGACTGCAATCCAAACTGTAACTTGCTACAGATCCCCCACCATGCCCCAAGATTCTCACTACACCTTTCTAAACATACTGGAAAATATTAAGATACAACCAAACACCCTAATACTGGGTGATTTCAACTACCCTGCTATTAATTGGGAAAACTACTCGGGTACCAACTCCTTTTCCCAACGGTTCTTGGAATTCATAAATTCCAATGCCCTGGATCAACTAATCCATTGTCCCACCAGGAGCTCCAATATCTTAGACCTGGCCATTACCAACATGGGAGATAGATGCTCCACACCAGTAGTCACCCCCTCATTGGTCAGGTCTGACCATAAGCAAATCACCCTTGACATCCACATCCCACCCCCACACCCAGTAAGGAAATCTCCTTAAAAAACTTCTCCAAAGCCAACTTCATGCTACTGAAGTCAGAAGTGACAGACTTCACAACACCCACGCAGATAGGATCTAGAAGTTCGACTGCAGAATCCTACACTAAGGCACTGTATGAGCACATCCACTCGTGCATGAATCATGCCATCCCAAATAGAACCAAGATGCTCTTCTCCAAAAAAAGGAAGCCAATCTGGTGGTCCCCTGCTATAAACAAACTATACAACAGAAGGAAGAAACTGTTGCAGAAAAGAGGAAAATCCCAGAATGCAAAAATACTCCCTCACCAGCCTCAGTAAGAAGCTGAGATCCCTCATAAAATCCTCAAAAGCTAGTTACGAAAATAAAATTGCCAAAGATTCCAAAGACAACCACAAGGCATTCTATAGTTATGTCAAGAATCTAAATGGCAATGCTCAGATCTGCTCTGAGCTACAACAGAATGGCATTAAATATACTGATCCCAAGGATATGGCCAATATCCTGGCAGATCGATTTAGTGCCAACTTCACCCCCTCTCACCCCCTAAAGGGCCCATCTTAATACCAAAAGATTGCCAAATTCCGATAATCACGGCCACACAGGTAGAAACAGCACTCTCCAAAGCTAAGAATACAGCATCCATGGGACCAGATGACATCCCAGACTGTGTACTACATGAACTACAAAATGAACTGGCACCTCACCTAAGTGTCATGTTTAATCATAACCTCACCTCAGGCTTTGTGCCCACTGAGTGGCGCACAGCTACAGTTATCCCGCTCCACAAGGGAGGATCCGCCTTGGATCCCAGCAACTACCATCCCATCAGTCTGACAAGCCTAATCTGCAAGGGCATGGAACGCATTATCATGGAACTTA